>NC_056607.1:525046-605046 GCF_018340385.1 Cyprinus carpio | reverse complement strand
TTGATACGGACTGTCGAGGCTGCCCAGTCGAGTAAGCAGCTTCACAGGAAGTTTGGCTGGAGGAGTGTGGACTTCTCTGAGCGGCGGCGCCTCCTCTTTTTTCTGCTCATGGCACTCAGGGGCCTCAGGGGGCCCTACACTGGCCCCTCTGCTCGAGGCATCAACACAGGACTTCTCCTCATCCTCACTTTGTTCAAGTTCCCCTTCTGTGTCTATCATCTCTGTGGCATCTCGCGCTGTAAAGAGATCAGGCCAGAAAAGAGTGTTCTGTTATCTCTGCTGCCACCTTGTGCTAATTCAGCGCTGCTCACTCTGTCAAGCCTGGTAAAAAAAAGTCATATATTTCAAATACATTTATTTCATACTACTGTAAGTATAGTTCAAATCGACTGACAAAACATATCGCTCGAGATTTACTGATATAAAAATGATAATTAAACTTTAATTGGAGTTCTGCTTGTGCACAATGCACATTTCTTAATATTAAGTCTAAAATGTGTTTTAATGTCACTGTTGATGAGGATTGTATGATCTTTGAATAACATCGGTCTTTAAATGCGAGATATTTAAAGTGTGCCTGAAGTATACTAGCAATAGTTCCACTTTAGCACAATCAGATACACTTCAGTATATCTTTATTTGGACTTCCGCACAATTAAAGTGCATCAAGCACAAAATTAGTTGTGCCAGTTCAGCAGACTTTTAGTTTACCAGTTTAGTATAACAAAAGCACTACTGCAGGGTATTTTTATTAAGTACAAAAATACGTAAATGTATTTGTAGTATGCATAGCATGAAATAAATGTTTTTTCAAATTCGTTTTAGTAAATGTATTTTTCACTAGCGAAGACAACAGATTTGTCCATTTTCAACATATGAATGAGTCATCACTTGTTACAAAAAACCAAACGAAAATGTGCATAACCTGCCTACATATCAGTTCTAGAACATATTAAACTTTTTGAAGTATGTCTTAAAAGAAAATATTGTTTTCGTCTTTATTTCATGTTCACTTCAGTGTGTCACTTGCCATTTCTTTGTACTTGTTTCTAGCAATTTCTAAATAAAAACTGTTTATACACTCATTTTTTTCAGTGTCAGTATCAAGTTGACGTGCAACCTATTTTGCTTCCCTAATGAGTCATATTCCTGAAATAGAATATTCAACAATAAATAAATAAGTAAAGGAAGAAATCATAAGGAAATTGTTTTTGTCCATTAATGTGAGTTTGCAGTGCATTGTGGGGCATCTACTCCTTTCCACTGGCCTTGTTTTTGGCTTTTTGACCAGGACTTGCACTGAAAAAATTGGTGTATTCTTTACTTTAAAATAATTTTCTCTCAGAAATTGCTAACAAATTTCACAAATAATTACAAAGACACATTGAATTAAATTTTGAAGTAGAAAGACTTGTATAACATTCGCCAATAATCTTTATTTTATTAACAACTTTTTTCCAATGTGAAGCCTGAAGGTCAAGGTCATCCACCAGAGCACTAAATTACATGAACATTATTGTAGAAGCATTGCAACAGGGATAAAGTTAACCGCATCAATTTTCTCTCCATGTTGACCCTCAGTCATCCGTTTTGCAGAAGGCCACGCGTTCACGGATCCTGACCTGCGGACAGATTGTCTTCATCAGACCCCAGATCCTCGGTGTTGCTGGCCAGCGGAGCCATGGGCTCGTCCTCGTGCTCCTCTTCATCAGACTCGTCCAAAGCCGGGGCTCCTGCCTCGTCTGGACTCACGCCACATGCCAGGCCCGACTCTGCAAGCATGCGAAAAACGGCTGTCATCACGTTCTCATAAAAGCCTCCTAACTCTGCTGGTGGTCTAACAGGACCAGGTGATCTCGCTAACGTTACGCGTGTATGCTGCTGCTGACAGCGGGGAGCTGAAGAGTGATGTTTCTCACCCATGCCAGCTTCTGCCAGGCCTTTCCTGACAAGATCGTCACGATTCTGCCTGCTGGGCACTTTCCTCTCCAGCCCTGCA
The DNA here is from genome assembly GCF_018340385.1 of Cyprinus carpio. NCBI lineage: Eukaryota > Metazoa > Chordata > Actinopteri > Cypriniformes > Cyprinidae > Cyprinus > Cyprinus carpio. The sequence goes on along the minus strand of NC_056607.1, from coordinate 603,047 downwards.
GATGCCATCAGACAGAGTCAAACATAGATCTCACTGAACACAAATACAACACTACAGTCCTTCAGCCTCTAAATCAAGCAAGAGATACTAAGAATCAATTATAAAAAATTTATTGTTTTAAAATATTTTTTTTTGTGTTGTGATTTATTTGATTTTTTTAACAATTTTAACACATCTATTCAGTTTGAAATTGGAACTCTTTTATTCAACAAACAATAATCAATAACATTAAAGGTCAAGCTTTATTTTGAAAAAAATAAAAAGTAACAACTAAAGACTGATATCATAGACATTTTTATAATAAATATACATCTTTCTAGTAATGTCAAGCTCTAAAATATTTTATCTGGTAGAAACTGCTATCTGTGAGTAAATAATAATAATAATAATAATAATAATAATTTTAAAACCCTGTAATCAGAAAGTACCAGAAAAGTCATTACAGTTCATTGGTAACAAAATGTAAAGATAAAACACAGATAAATATTTTGACATTAAAACATTTGTAATTGTGGAATTTATTAATTATAATATAATAATAATAATAATTTATAAGTATTTTATTTAATTACTTCATTATTATTAAAACAATTTATATGAATCTAAGCAATTATGTTTAAATAATGTTTTAAATAAATATTTATATAAACATCTACATTTTTAATTAAACTATTTTAAATTGGCCCTCTTTGTTTCTGTATGTTAAAAAGGTTTAAAATGAACAGTTCTTCTAAGGTTTAGAACCTATGCTCTAGGTCTTGTAGCTTTAATTAAACGGTAAAATTATTAGACACAATTTCATTTATTATCCATATTTAATTTTTCTACATCATTTTATTAAAGAAATTATCAGTTCAATACAAGTTTATGTCAACTGACACCATTTGTGGTGTAATTAATAAAAAACAAAAACATTTTTGACTAAACAAACAGCTTTGACCTGTTACTCGTCTGTTTCTGACAGTCTATGAGTTCATGAACTAGGTGAGGTTTCTTTTAGAGGATTTCTGCAGATTATATTACACCAGTAGATGTGTTTATGACTGAGTCACTGAATCACTCATTCAACCAGTTTAGACTCATTCAGGAAAATAACAAAACAAAACAAACAAACAAACAAAACCCCACTACCATTCTGCTTAGAAATTATCAGCACTGTGGACAAATAAAGAAAAAGTAAGTTGCACTATTTTACTGTTTAAAATGTGACTCAATACTGACTTCTTGTTTACTGAGACCACAGTTTCCCCTGTTAAATATTTAAATTATTCACACTGTTGCTTGAAAGATTTTTCTTGAATTTAGCATTAACCTGTCAGAATCTAGAAATGGAACTATTAATTTTATTACTGAAATTACAGTGATATAATGTAACAGCATGAAAGCTGAAATGCAGTGGCAGTCATTTGATGGATGGGTAGTAATTATCCCTGATCCTTATACATTATTATACGATATTTAAATGGTTTACTTTTCCTAACTCACCTGTAGAGCCCTGTCTCAGTTTTTCATTTTTCTTTTTCCTCCACTTCCAGGGCTTGAAGATGCGTCCCAGGCTGGCCAGTTTGCTGTTGCGGCGAATGGGGGGAGTTCGGACCCCTGACACCAGACAACTGGAGTGAAGCGCTCTGTGCTGATCCATCACATCTACAACAAAACACAGACAAACACTCTCAGAGAAGTGCTGAACCTAAAGCTGTCCACTCCTGATACTGATGGGATAGTTCCCCCCAAAATAAAAATGATGTCATTCATAACTCACCCTCATGTCATGCTAAACCTGTAAAACCTTTGATCATCTTCGGAACAAAAATTAACCATAAGTTCACACACGACAGTTTTTGAATTTGATTTAGAAATGCTTATTTTTTTCCTCTTGTTGGTGAATTTATTTCAGGTCTTCCCCACTTCTTTCAATCTGATCAAACTTTCTCTTGGATTGAGCTCATCTGGATCGACTGAGGTTTTTACATGAAGGCTGTTCAGTCTGACATGACATCAGTCTGACATCATCATGACATCAGTCTGATTATTTGGGTGCATGTAAATGTAGCTACTGACTGCATCACAAAACATTTTGGATGCAGTTCACACCAGTATTTGGTGTTGTCCACTTGACATCAGAACACCTGAGACAGATGTTAATAACAGCTGCAAAAGGGCTCAATGATATTCCATGGGGAGTGAATGGTGTCTGCAGTAGAGCAACAAGGCCTGTGTCGAATCTCAGGACACATGGCTGAGCATTTGCTGGGCCAACAGCATTTGTTTATCAATGTTGAACAGCATATGAAGACATTAGTTTTAATTTAAAAGATAAAGAAACACACAAAAAACTGACCAGAAATGTCCACTGTAGAGGACACTGGGATTAAAAGCATGTTTATTATGCATTTTGGGAGACAAAACAATTGAATAGGAAAATAAATCATATATCATTATTTTCATAAAATGATTACTCCCATTAATACACTACGTTTTTTCAACATGCTGTCCCGGCCGACAGCACATTAATATGCATCCTTAAACAAATTCAGCATGCAACCTAAAAATTGATTGGTCTAATCATGTCTATTCATGTCCTTTTATTTATTTATTTATTTATTATTTTTTTTATTTTTAGAAAAACTGAGTCCTGGTGTCCTCTACAGAAGACATAGCATAACATGAATAAAATATCATTTTTTAAAAATATGCTTTTTTTGATTTTTTTCTTATGTTTTAAACAATGTAATGAAAGGACTAAATTCACAAAGCTTTTTTTCCTGGAAGGATATTACAAGTCTAGCACTGTTTAAGGAAGAAGCCGAAGGCATTCACAGAAGATATTGCACTTTCAAGCACGCTGTGTGAAAACACATGGAACCAAGTTTGACACGAATTATTCCAAACGCCAACAGTCACATGACTTATCAAGACATGACAAGTCCAGTTTGACAGCTCATGTTCATTGCATTCTCAATCATACGCAAAAGAGCATGTCACTCAAATGAAGAGCCACTGGTGTCTTTAACTTTCTGCAGATGTCCAATTCACTGGTAAATCCTGTTCTGTGGACACAGAGCATTGCATTATTCTGTCTCACATGGTCTGCGCAGACACCAACACACAAACAACTGACTGTTTTAAAAGAATTACCCTCGGAAATCAAGTCAGTCCTGCAACTCGAGGCACGAACAGATGATTCTTCTGCTCAGTGTGGCTTTGCTGCAGCCTGGAATTGAACTGCTGGTTTCGTCTGGTCAGAGGAGAACTGGCCCCCAGACTGAGCCTGGTTTCTCCCAAGGTTTTTTCTCCATTCTGTCACTGATGGAGTTTTGGTTCCTTGTTGCTGTCGCCTCTGGCTTGCTTAGTTGGGGTCACTTCATTTCCAGCAATATCGCTGACTTGTTTGCAAATTATTGCACAGATACTATTTAAACTGAACTGAGCTGCATGATGACATCACTGAATTCAATGATGAACTGCTTTAACTGTCATTTTGCATTATTGACACACTGTTTTCCTAATTAATGTTGTTCAGTTGCTTTGACACAATCTGTTTTGTATAAAGCACTATATAAATAAAGGTGATGAACTGCTCCTCGGTTCACTGACCTACTCCAAATGCACACTAACTTCCATACGGATTAGTCCATCTCAAACCCCATCAAACTCAGGACTCGGCTTGAGTAAGGGTCCAGCATGAGGCATGTGCTTCTGGAGGCTCAAACCCTGCGCCGGAGCAGGAATAGAAGCATCTCTCCTACACAGTCTGGCTGAGATGGAGAGCTGACACCTCAAGAAGAGTGCAGATGAACCGTGGGCAGTGCTGAGAGCTTCTATCTCTGACTGTTTCTAGCACTGTTTCTTCCGTTTGTCACACCTAAAACAGCACAAAAATGAAAAGACAACAACAACAACTAACACCTGTTTATATCAGAAGGAATAGTGATGGATATTCTTTCTTTAGATAATATGTGCAGAACTCCCATCATTATACTAGATCAGGGGTGTCCAACCCTGATCCCTGATTTATAAGATGTTTTGGGGCGTGTTCCTCATAGTAGAATGCAACATTGGAAAAAAGCAAAGCCACTGGAAGGCAAGCCTGCAAAAAGCCTCTCATAAATGTGTTTTTTTTTTTTTTTTTTTAAATAGCGTTTAACAAAATCGTATTTTTCAGGCTAGACCAGCCAATGCGCATGTTTGTCTCAGAACGCTGACTGTTTCTTTAGCAACCTTAGCTTGTAATGGCAGCTGCAGTGATGTGACTTTACCAATTAGCAATTGGCTCTTTTATTCAGGAGGCGGGACTATTCTGCCATATTGCACATCGCACTTTTTTCCATTCATAAGTAACATGAGTGCAGTGTCTTTGTATATCTGAAGTGTTTGTTTTTACCATAGACTGTATAAAAACATGGACGTAGTGTCCGTGACGTCACCCGTTGATTTCCGAAGTGCGTTTTTGAAGCCTTAAGTAGGCGGAGCCTGCTGTCGCCATCTTGCCAGTGCGTCACCGTGCGTCACTCCTGGATAACCAAAAATGGGGGGAGCTGATTTCTGAAGCCACGCCCACCTAGCTCAACAGCAGAGTCAGCAGCGGCAATCCACCTGTCACTCAAGTGGCCATGCCCTTAATTATGCAGAACTTTAAGGCTTAATATAATTTAAACGGATGAGTTATAAAAAAAAATTCACCTCCCTCACAGTTGTCATGAAGGGTAAAATTAGCGATATAGACCAAAATCATTTTTTGAACCAGGCTGTAAACTTTTTTCTGCTGTAAAGTTGCGCATTTTAACATGGGGAGTCTATGGGATTGACTCCCTTTTGCAGCCAGCCTCAAGCGGCCAGTCGATGAATTACAGTTTAAGTCACTTCCGTGTTGGCCTCATGAGAGAGAGCGGGAGGTTGCCGCTTGGTTTTTACCAACCAAGCTGTCTGGTTTGAACTACTCTTCAACATGTTGTTAACAGCACAGTTTCTTATTAGCATGATCATACTCTAAAGCAATAAATAGCTAACATGAGATCATGTGACTCTTCGATGATGGTGCACGCACGGTCCTTCACTCTGCTCACTTTGTCAAATATCCTACAATCATGATAGTAAATTTCAAACAACTCTCTATCTATTCCATCATGAGTACTTCAATGGTCAAGGATAATCGGAAAAGAGTGATTGCGCAATCGCCAATGAAGAAAAAAATCAAAGATTCCACCATCACCATCGCCATTGCTAACGGTTTCAAGCTAGCATTTAAAGAGCAGCAAAGTACTTTGGATTCGGTTGTGGCCTCGACAGTAAGAGATACGATAGAGTCTGTACTGACCCCGGTATTGAGTGACCTACATATGGACATACTAGTGACCAACAGTTCTGTAAAATAGCTAAAAGCAGAAGTTGAAAAGCTAGCCCTCGCGGTGAAACAGACACGTGACCTGGTCGATTCCGGTCAAGCAGCTGCACGTGAGGATAGGAGGACAGTCACGAACCTGAGAGAGCAGCTTGAACAACTTACTGATAAAGTGACGAACATGGAGGATATGAGCAGGAGAAATAACGTATGACTGGTGGGGTTACCAGAGGGGATCTTTCGTGTGCTTAGATGGCAAGGCAGATCCACAATCCTGAAGGGTGCAAGGCAGGCATACCCAGTGAAATATACACAGGATAATGTCATGCTGCTGTTTTTTCCTGACTTCAGTCCAGCCACGTCTGCCAGGAGAAGGAACCTCAAACCAGTCCTTAGGAAGATGACAGCACTGAGTCTGCAGCCGTTTCTCATCTATCCGGCGATAATTAACCTACGACACAACGATGAGCAGATGATGTTCAACTCTTCTCAGAAAGCGGAGGATTTTATCAGCTCACTGCCGCAGAAGAAGGCATCTTAACTGCCCAGGAGAGGAGAATAACAAGGTGGATATGGACACTTAAGTTTCTGCTGTGATCTTCTGTCCTGCAATCTTGTCTAGTGACTGATAAGCTTTGAAATCTTTTTTTGTAGCTAATGGAGAGAATGTTTGATTACTAGTTCTTGTCACTGTGGGCTTTTTGGGACATGTTTTGCGTTGTAGTGGATCAGTCACTTATCCAAACATTTTTCTGTGTTTTTTCATTTGTTTGAGGCAGACCTATATTCTCGGTAATGTGCGGTCTGCTTTGGTTCTTGTTCAAAGTTGTTTGTCGTTTCTTTCTCTGTGCTACTTTTATTTTATACAACAGACATTAATATCTTTATTTATTTCATTAGAATTTTAAAAGGATTGCTCACTCAGGTGGTTTGGCATATAGAGTTACTTTAAGGAGATCTCATTTTGTGCGGGATTGAACTGCGCCATCTTCTGGTTTACCATCTGTTTCCGTGATGTGTCGACTTGGGAGAAAGTGTGTTCTAACATCAATTTAAACTCTAAAAACTTGACTCATTGTCTTATATAATTCTTGATGTGATATACAGCCATTTCAAAGTTATTCATAGAGTTTAATATCTCCTTGCAAAAGATCCAAAATGAAACCAAATTACAACTGACACTTCTGTTATACCGCATCAGCAGGTACTTTTCTTCATATGGTTGGGGAGTGTCCTATTCTGATAATAATCTATGGACACATGTAAACTTTGTTTTATCCTCGTTATTACAAACTGATTATATGGTTATGCCAAGTTTATGTCTTATTAATGTACAGCGGCACAAATTGATGGGGCCGAGCTGGGCGCTGTTGATGTTTGGCAGTGTTCTTTTGCATTTGTGCATTTGTCAAAAATATAGCAGTTTCATTCTCTAGAAAAGTTTTTTTCTCTAGAATGTATATTTATTTATTTATTTATTACTTTTAATGATACAGAGCTAGAATATTGTTAGAGTCACATTCAGAATGATATTTTTCCAGCTGATGACAGTAATAATAATAATCCACCTGACTGTAATGAGCATTTAAAGTGGCAGACAGCAAAACCATAGCACATGCTTACAATTAACCGATTGTTACCATTAAAGTTATCATTCTTGGTATTAACTACATATCATGGAGAGTATTAATAAATTCCACCATTAGTATGAGTGTTAGCAATAGCTACGCTTGCTTTAGCAAGCACCATAAAATATGTAATGTAAAACAAACAATACAATAATTTGAAGCTTCATTTAGTGAAAGCCTATAATGGTCCATACATCACACACTGCTCTATGGTGAATCAATGCAATCAGAACAGTACACAATTTTTGTAGTTTAAAGGCTGATCAAAGAATCGTTGACGGAAATAAAATTGCATTTTCATATTTATATATGGCAGCATGTGGGTGATGGGATGGAGTGTCACTGCAATATTCACAATCCCCTTCCAGCTTATCTCTCCTTTGAAAAAAAAAAAAAACCTGCTAAAACAGCCATAACAAAATCATATATGTTTGTCTACAATTATTCATGCTGAATGTAGTAGCTATGCTGTGTATTACGCTCAACAATTAATGTCAGGCATTTATATAACAGCTCAGCAGTATTGCTATTGTATGTAAAATTTCTATAGAGAGCAGTGGATGCAATGCAGCATCGATGTCTCCAAGATGCCGGTGTGGTGCTGTCAGACAGAGCCCTGACAATGTAAAGCAGGTCAGCTGTTCATGTCTTACTAAACCAGCAGTGCAGAATCCAGGTCAAGCCTTCTAGTTACCGCAGCTAAAGCACAACCCAGGGTCAGAGCGCCGTTGCCATGACAACTCCTTCGGATGCTGCAGCGCAGCCCCTGCGAGGCGCAGCATCACTAATGGGGGTTGCTGGGTGGATGGGGAGGCTGTTGCCACGCAGTGCGACTAGAAACCCTCGAGAGCCAATCAGAGTCGAGCGGCACTGAACACACACCACACATCCCTCTATTTATAATTTCTAGATGTTGTTTTGAAGAATTTATCATGGGATGCTCAGAAGCCACTGGAGTGAAAACATAAACATCGCAATATAGAGACATATGCATGGAAAAATCGATGAGTAAACCCCATGCGATGAAACTATGCGGCTTTCCCAGAATTCTAAAGGTGATCTGGTGCTTTCCGTACTCCCTCTGTATGCTGCTTGAGTGTTTCATAACATCTGCACAAGACCTCTACAGCTATCAGACCGCGAGAAAATCAATCAAGAGGAAGTTCTTCAACAAGAGCCAACACAAAATGACTCTTGCCAAATCTTTCCCTTGACCATGAAAGCATGTGAAATGATTGTATGAATACGTGCACATGTACAGTTAAGTTGAATGATAATGTTTACTCTCTTTAACATAGTAATGCTTTTAAAATAAATGCACGCAGCAATCTGTTTGATGAAATATCCACAATTTTGACAACCACACTTAAATAAGAGCGTGTGGTTTATCTGTCAATCAGATGCAGGCAAGATGCATTCATTACTACAGCAACCGCAGGGTCCTGCAAGCGTTTTCTTTCAAAATAATCATTGGTTCAATTCACTGTAACAACAGAAACCATCACAGAAATTCTAAGGGTTTCCACTACAAATACCATTACAAACCATCAACTTTTAACCATTAAAACCATTAAAAATGCTTCCCTGTATTGTGTTTTGGGACATATTCCATTAGGATTTAGTGGTTTTAAAGAGCCACCAATAGAAGGTGACCAATTACCAATACAGAGGGACCATTACAGTTTCCATTCAAACCAATTCAAGTCCCATTATAACCAGTAAAACCATTAGAAATTCTGTGATAGTTTCTATTGTTTGTTGTTTTTTGAGTCATCATCGTGTAATTAATGTTTCTTGATACTGTCTTTTGATTAAAAGAAAAAAAAAACTCTTTATAAGCGTGCATTAATGCATTAAAATTACATCACAGAATGTTCCTGTAATCGGTTTAAAGTAGATCCCATTTTAATTTATTGATATATAGCTACAGTAGGCTAACAAGGTTCTGATATTTTGGAAGCATCAGCTTGGTGAATTCCTGAAGGGTCTTCAATTGCAATTGCAATAGTTAAAACACAATAAACACTGCAAGCTTTGATCCGAATGTGTTGGACATCACACACTCCATTCCTGCAGACGCTCAAGAGTTCAGGTGCTGCCGCTTCACTCAACATCTCACGGTGGAGTCTGTGAGTCACGATCAAAATGTGTGAGAACAAGGACAGCTGGACTTCGAATCTTCTCTGCTTCCTTATCACTGATGGGAAGCGAGCAGTCATTCCCGGGCATTCGAATTACGGTTAGAATAATCTATTCACAATGAAATAGTACGAAAATGTATCTTTGCAAGAATGTGACCTACATGCTGAAAATCTTTCACACACGAGAGAGGATGCTTATGTGAATGTGCACACAGATGATGACGGTTCAAACTCGCATGACATGAGAAATATTCACTGTGTTACAGCTATACTCAGTCTATCATATTTGTAAAGGCATCTTTAATTTTTAAAGTTATTTTTTTTTTTCATCACATTCCTTAAAGTTTTGGCTACAAAAACTATTACAGATTTCTAACCTTACTGCTCATGAAAAAAGACATACTTTAAGGGGTAAGCTATCACAAAAGCAACCTGCTATTAAAGGGAAACACTGTCAACATGTCGTTCCATGACTCTTTCTTTGCTTCTGTGGAGCACAACAGGGGGATTTTTAAAGAATATGCTAATATTTTAATTGTGTAGTTCACTGTTAAGTAACTGGTAAATGCTCAGCGGCTCTTCTTCTGGGTATTTTGAAAGCATTTCAGATAGCTTCCTTTTCATTACACATCTGGAGTCACACAGGATTAATTCTGAAAGCATGTTCAGAATGAGTTACTTTATTTCACACTCAGATGTCAGCTGCAGCTCCTTAGTGCCAAGATCGCATGTTTACATCATACTAATGCTAATTACACGTGTCATATGACTCTGAATTGCTGCTGAGAAAGGAATCATTCTGAATAGAGATTATGGCATTTTTTAAGATTAGAAATGAGAAATCTGGCCTCAGAAGAAGAAGAAAGAAAGAAAGTGTGATATGAATGTGAGTTAGATGGTGAGAAAGAATTAGAAATGAGAAATCTGGCCTTAGTAGAGGTTTGGAAAAGCATGAGTAAACGATGACAGAGTTTTCATTTTGTGTGTCCATCTGTCCCTGTTTAAATGACCATCATAACATTACCAACACAGCTATATTATTATAGCAAATAACAGTATGAGAGGCTGGTGGCGTTACAGGAAAAAGGTTTGTTTGCTTCCATCTCTTCATGAGCCTTCATGGGCTTGTTAACAAATTGGCAACACCAACTAGGTCATGATGTAAAATTGATTAGTTGTGGTCCATTTTTTTAAATGTTTCATCACATTGATCTGTGTCCATAATTGCCACATAATGGGAGTCCCATGGAATGAGTCTCCGCTGGACTGAGCACCATATCCGTTTGTTGATTGTGACAGCAGCTCAGAATCAAATCCTCTTCTTGAATTCACATAGTTCAGAACCAATAAGAATATGAACAATGAGTTAACTAGCGTCTGGACGTCCCCAGAGACTGCAGCGGTAAGTAATGCCGCATTAAAGAGAGAAAGTGTCTCTGAGGACTTGTAATGGAGATCAGTCAATATTTAGAAATATTGTATTACAGACATGATCGATTGCGGTCAGCGCAGCATAAATGCTGTTTAAAGTCTTCAGTGGTTGTCAGGCTCATGGGAGTGGAGTCAACAACATCAGAGCAGATACTAGGCACTAATCAAAGCATCAGACGTATACAACAGAATGTATCTACAACTGCAAAGTGCTTTATGATTGATTTTTCTCTGTGCTAAAACTGCACTTTGACCATATAGAATACAAAATATTTATGGCCAGGACTGTCAGCAGACACACAACAGCAATAGTCTTTGCATTTAACATTAAATATGCATAGGCATTGTGTTCATTGCTGCAAGCTGCTCTTCTTCTTCTTCTTCTTTTTCTTTTTCTTCCTGTCTTTCAGGCCTTGGGAATTCAGTCATGCTGAAGTCTTAGACATTGAAGGGATGAATATGGAAGAATTTGTGGCATGGTAATTTAAATAATGTCATCTACATGGATTTGCCTCGACTCACACGGGACACCAGAATGTGACTTTTTGCATCAGCAGTTCATTGCCTTTGAAACACAGCTTGAGCTTTGAGCAAAGTATTATTATTATTATTTTTCCAGAAAAATATATTTCCAGTATATTGATTTAATTAATGCACAAAGAAAAAGAAACATCTATGAACGTATCTGTCACGATCTCTAGCAGGAGTGCCCATGAGCTCCGCTAGAGGGCACCTCATCCTGTACCATTTACCACTCACCCTGGACTCCATTTCCCATAATCCTCTGCCTGGACACATCATCAATTGCAATCACCTGTCTTTCATCAGATCTCAGCTGTCTCACATTCGAAGGACTTTAAAATTAGCACACACACTCTCTGACTTTGCTGGTGATTGAATGTTTAGCCTCCAGTTGTCTTGCCTTCCTTGTTTCCTGGTTATTGTGTTTTGATCGTTTGCTGCCTGCCCTGACCATCGCTTGTTTATCTGGATTACTCTTTTGCCTTGCCTCTGCTGTTCCTGCCTGTTATAACCTTGCTCTCTTTTAATAAAGCCTGCAAATGGATCCCCACTCCGTTGTCACGCCTCCTTCATTACAGTACCAATGGAAGTCATTTTCAACTCAAAATGTTGCCATTAACAGGATGCAGCACAGCAGAAAAGGTTTTGCGTTTGTGTGTAGGTGCATCTGAAAGCGTTGAGTCATCCAGCATCATTCACCAGGCTTAACTCTACAGCAAAACAGCCTCATGTGTGCTTGTTTGTCTTGAATGTTTCTGAGTGGGAGGCTTATTGTTATTTTTAATGATAGAGACAGGAAAAGTAATTGTGATTTTAACTATCGACAAGCAATTAATTGGCTTATTATTAAAGGTAGAATAGGTGATTTCAGAGAGGCTAACAGCATAAGATTCCACCCTCCCAGCAAATCCCTCTCCAAAGCCACGCCTCCTCCAAAACACATGACCGCACACAGGCTGAGCAAACACACGATGAGAGATGGCATCAGTGCTGTCAGATTAGCTCATGTCTCATTCACAGTGAGAAAACATTACAGCATAAAGTGCAGAATATTACAATAATAACATCTTCCATTCTCACTCGTTCTGCAATAGCATAATGAACGCACTGAAAAGTATCATGTCTGCAGTACGCAAATACATATGTTAACAGGTAGGTAGGACAGCCTATTGTAATCCTTGGGCTGAGGGGTATGATTGGGTGAACATTTATGGTCCTATGCCTTCAACAGATGATATTAATACATATAAATGAATTTAGAGCACTTAATTTAGTGATTGCTTTCGGGTTGTGAAGAGACTTTCAGCCAGCACAACAAAAAAATATTCTGAACCAAATCACTTCTTGCCTTTAATTATATGTCTTTATACACTATTTTTGGGGGCTTAACGTTTTATTTATTTATTTATTTATTTATTTATTGTTTGTGTGTGTTTTATTCAGCAAGGATGCATTAAATTTAAATCAAAAGTGACAGTAAAGACATTTATAATGCCACTAAAGATTTCTATTTCAAATAAATGCTGCTCTTTTGAACTATTCATTCACCAAATAATCACATTTTCCACAAAGATATGAATATATATATATATATATATATATCTATCTATATATATATATATAGATATAGATATAGATATAGATATATATATATCTATATATATATATATATATATATATATAGATATATATATACACAATATATGTTTGTATAATTATTAGGCACGTTGATATTCTGATATATATATTTTTTTAAATATCATCAGAATATCAACCTGCCTAATAAGTATGCACGTGGAGTATATCAATGAAATATCAATGTTTTCAACATAATAATAATCAGAAATGTTTATTGAGCAGCAAATCAGCATATTAGAATGATTTCTGAAGGACCATGTGACACTGAAGACTGGAGTAATGATGCTGAAAATGCAGCTTTGACCACAGAAATTTAAATTGAATTTATTTTTTTTATTTATTTTTTTATTAAATAAATGCAGATTTGATGAGCATAAGAGCCTTCTTTCAAAAACATCTAAAAATATTACAGATATAATGAATTATATTATCACATTTTAAAACATCTTAAAAGCATAGAATCTTAAATCAGGCTAATAAAAAGGCCCCAGTAACCAGAGGCTCTATAGCCTCATATGTGGTAATGAGAAAGATCATAAGGGATTCCTCTGAGACAGATAAAACAGCCACAGGTGAGCATGAGAATGACTGATGCATCAGCCACTCCATTCACTTCCACAGGGCCAATCTCTTCTGAGCTGTGCAGACGCCTCGCAGAGAAAGAGAACAGGAGTTACAAAACTGCACTTATGAAATCTTTATATGCCACTGCAGTGCTGTGCTTCAGCAAACCATTAACACACAGATGCATTCAAGGTGGGCTCTTGTAACTGAAACGCCTGATTCTGACAATATATAAAATATGGTATGGATATAATTCATTCTGTGAATAATTCGAAACTCCACACAGCATGCTTGAAGTGCACACAACTCATTTTGGCTCCAGAAGGATTTAGGAAGAATCACGCTGAAGGTACTTGACACCACAGTAAAAGTAATCAAATCTTAGCAGTCTGTGAGGAAAACAACTGCAGACGAGACCATACTGCAAGCACCTATTCAGCAGCTAAACGAACAATCACACTCCCTGAAGATGTGCAGATGTCTTAAAGAGTTGCAAGACTCAGCAGAGGAAAATAAGGAATACTCTCAGTTCTTGTCAGGAAACTAAAGGAAGCTCTCTATCTAATTACAGCACAACTGAGATGCACACCACTGGCATATTGTAAACAAAAACTAAATCTATGCAGAGTGTGGCATATGCATTTGAGATCCAATCAACAGCCACATTTACACGGACACTTTTTATTTCCATCAGAATGAAATCATTCCGACTGATGAATCTGAACGTTCATGTATACACGTTAAAATTAAGCAACTGGGTTGATGTGAAAAGATATATATGTCACAAGCTTCAGATCAGATTTAATCTTTGGACATGCACACACTGCATGAATATACAGAGTTCCCCAAGCAGTTTCGGCCCAGAACCGGCCCACATCTGGCCCGCAAGAAATCCATGCGGGCCAGATGTGGGCCGGTTCTGGGCCAAAACTGCTTGCTGTCTGAGTTGCTAGTCTAGTCAAAAATAGCTAATCCAAAACAGGTTCAAATGTTGCCTTTCAAAATTCTTGTTTAAAGCCAAAACAAGAGTACAAAATAATAATGCCTGGATTCACAACATTAGCCGTGCCAGCGTAGACCGTTTTGAAGCCAAAGTCTACTAGTCTTGCCAATGCACAATGTCTGTTTTCAAATATTTTTTGTGACTGACTGAAAGTATTTTATTTTTTAAAACTTTTTTAATTGCATCAGCCTGCATATAATGGCATTGTATTATCAATCAACTAACTTTACAAAAGCTATAGTGGTCAACCATACACCAGTGGCGGCTCGTCAGGGGAGACTTTGAGGTGAAAATGGGAGGAGGACTATTTAATGTTAATAAAATCCACAATTAATTTCAGTTCATGTCTCAAAATGTGTATTTTTTGTTTGTAATGTCACCGTTGTAATACCATAAAATGTTAATGAAGTTGGAAAGTGCTGCATTTCTATCGCCAATGTGCTGAATCTGGTGTGCATCTTGAGACAAAACAATGAATCTTTTAAGATCAGTCAGTGCCAGTTACTTTCAGTTAAAACAGCCCAAACATGCATTTTAGTCTGGGACTAGGCTTAAGCCTTGTTTATTAAACCGGAGGGTAGTGTGCTTCACATCTTTAGAGTATGTTAAAAATGCAATTGAAGATATTATATTAATCAAATAAAAGGTCTTTTGTGTACTTATAAAGAGATACTTTCATGAATATTGTTTCTTAACACTTTAGTACACCAAGTACACTTTTAAGGTGTGCTTTGTAATAAAGCAAAATTTAAAGTTGTACCTTAAAATACATTTTAAATCATGTTTCAATAATCTTTCTTTTGCTTTAATGAAGTACACTTATTTCAGTGTGTTGACTAACATACTAGAATCGAGTGTGTTTTTAATATTGCAATTAAAGTTTTATATATTTTACATGTACTAAATTGCAGCTTCATCATGTGTTCATCAAATGTCTAACTATATATTTAAATACATTAGAAATGACATTGAAGTATATTGTAGTTTATGGCAATTGCTTGTGAATACATTCAGCAGTACACTTTAACCATACTTCAAAGACAATATAGTTACGAATTTACACATGCACTTAAGTGTAATGTAAGTCCTAAATCACTCTTATTATTTGCATTTAATATAAATTTCAGCAGATACATTTTCACTCAAATGTAAATAATATTCAGTTAAGTGTCCAAAAACATTACATACAGTTTGCACTTATATACTTATAAGTGGATTATTTCCATAACAAATAATCCTTTTAAAAGTATGCAGAAGTGTAATTAATTTTCACAAGAGTAATCAAGTTTGAACATGTTTACTCTGTAAAACAGTTGGATTTTCAGAGTGGATTTTGCTATTGAATATGGGAAATCCTGATAGTTGAGGCCATAAAAATGGCTTATATATGTTGTTGTTTAAATTAGAGTGCAATCACGGGGGACTGACGATCCTGACTCATGACCTCTCTGAGTGTGTTGTTTTTCTCTCAATCCCTCGTTCTCACACTTCCTTTGATGTGTGGGTGAGCGGCAGCTACATCCGTCCTGCTGGGCATCAGCATGCTGCCCTAATTACCGCCCAAAGTGAGGGAAAAGCTCTCCGTTCCACATGCAGAACATCCTGCATTTATATGCTGTATGGCTTAACATATTCATTATGATTTTATTTTCTCTCTGATTGGCATGTTGAGATCTAGGCAGCATATAGCATATAGCAAGATGTCATAGAGTTTGTGGAGGATCAGGTGGGCGTGTTTTTTCAATGTGCATATTTTGGTGTTATTCAGTTCTGCAAGCATTTAGGTCAAAGCGTGAATCATTCATAAAGACACTTGCAGCAGTCAGGAGTGCATGGATGGCTCTTAGCTGCACTCCCTTAGGGACGTTTCAGATTAGCACGGCATGGAAATAAAAAAGCAAAACATAGGATTGAACGACATATGGGGCTCCCTGTGGAGGTCAGTAAACCCAACCCCCAAACACACATGACCTTATGGGATATTCTGTGGTTCACAACTGGTCTGAACTCAGGACACAATACAGGAACAAAACTGTAAACAAAGATACCCTTCAAATGAGACTCTAGTGAATGAATGAATTCAAGAACAGTAGAACAATGGTGATTACCAATCCAATTATTTATTTATTTTTTAATAAATCAGATTCGTAAAACTATAGTCTGTATTATTTGTTCATGAAATCGACTTATCTGGTCCTCCAGTTCACTGCCGTGGATATCAGCTCACTGGAGAGGAAAATGATCTTCAATTTCAAGTCTGTTCAGCACAACAATACATCATATGACTTTGGAAGAATTGGAATATAGTGCATATAGCGTACAAGTCATATAGACTACTTTTAGTCCTTATTGGGGTGCTTTTGCATCCATTTTTGGAGCTTGAACACTTTAGTCCCCATTACATGGAAACGAGTGACTATAGTATAAAGAAATTATATGTTCCACCCAATAAAGTAAAATACATTTGTCCATGGCTTTCGAGGATGAGGCCATGTCAGGCGATCAGTCCATGTTGCCTAATTTGGCTCACTTCTACCTGACAGATGAATTTGCAGATTGAATGAGTTCTCAACATCGACAACAGAAGATATCAAAAGCATTTTCTCCTCCCTTTTGTGATAAGCCAGTTTATTTTCTCTCCTGATTCAGACCAGCCCACTTTTACACTGGAGGAAGAGTTATTATGGTTCTTAATGATGGATTTGTTTCTTCCAAACAAACAGCTATTGTCTTCTCAAGATAGTAATTGATGGACTGGATTGGTGTGGATTACTGTGATGTTTTTCTCAGCTGTTTGGACCTTAATTCTGACGGCACCCATTCACTGTAATGTTAAATTCCTCCAAATCTGTTCTCATGAACAAACAAACTCATCTACATCTTGGACGGCCTGAGGGTGAGAACATTTTCAGCAAATTTTCATTTTGGGGTGAATTATTTCTTTAATAGAACGAATTGGCATGCCACTTTATATCATAACCCACTGTTCTGGTTTGTTTTGCATCCTTTGATTTATGCTGATTGGTGTGCATCCAAAGAAAAGAGTAGTTGCATTACATGCCAGTTTTTTCGCCAAGAGCTGTTGACGTCTGAGCTAATCTGCTCTCTGGCGGCGTGTGCAAATGCCGATTTAATGAAGTGTGGAGCGTCTTGAGTGATGGCTACAGTTCATAATCTCTTTGCTCTCTCAAGCCTGCTTTTGCAAACTGGTCAGTGCAAAACAAACACTCCCACTTTCTCTTTCAAGCTCCAGCTAGCTTCAAGCAGAGGTCCTGCCTTCCAATGTCAATCATCCAAACCATCCAATGGGAGTGAGGCGTGTCAGAGCCCTGGGATTCGATTGGCTGACAGTGAGTGGTGCTTTTCTTATAAAGTCAGGGACATCTCTGCATGGCACGGAGCGAGAGGGGAGCCGGAGAAGTCAGTAACAGGAGTTTGACTACAAGGGTGTGTATTCAGTTTTATAAACGCTGCTGTCAGCGTGACCGATTACAACTATTCCAGAGCGAACTCAGAGGAGAACAGAGCCCTGAATGAGCTCACAGTGTGATGCAGCAAAACACTGCACCTAAAGCTCAGACTTTCAACCGTCATTTACTCTATGAAGACCAAAAGAATAATCAAATTTCCAATCATATTTAAATGATTTTAATTGATGGAAAACTTCTTAAAATTCTAGTATTTTAGGATTAGTATTGGCTAACCACAATTTGAGAATATTTCTGTTCTGCCGGTTTGATTTTATTTATTTCAGGAGTGCAGCATAAAGATGAGCTGAAGCTAAAGGTTCATTCATAGTAACAATGATAAATATAACAATAGTTAATAATTACCACACAGATATCAGATGCATTTGAATCAATAGAATTAGAATGAAAAACTATAAATAAAACTATTATAAAACTATAATTAATATAATCAATTAACTATTTAATAGTATTAGGGATGTCTGACAAGTAATATGAAAATATCAAAAGGTCTTTTATGAGAAACATCATTTGATTGTTGAGAAATTTTGGTAAACATAGCTTTTTATGAATAGATTTAGTTAACTGATTCAATAAGAAAATTTGTCAGGGAGTGACTTTATTTTGTTCACTTTTTATTAGGTGAAACAAAATGCAACACTAATCAATAATGAAGATTCCAGGCAATCCTAAATTACATTTATTTTGAAAATATTTACCATGATCTTGGCACGTTAATAAAAGCACAGCAAGTTTAATGCAATATTAATCACGTTTTTAATAGATCATGTTTTTTTGTGAAATTCTACACACACACACACACACACACACACACACACACACACACACACACACACACACACACACACACACACACACACACACACACACACACACAACATAGTGTAGGATTTACTTTGTAACAGTTTTCACTCAGAGATGTCTAATACATTTCACAAATAATTACAAAGAAACCGCAAGTAACACATTTATTTAAACATGAAATTAGAAAGAGTGAAATTGTATTTTCTTGTAAAACATACTCCACTAATCTTTACAACTTTAGTATTATATAATGACCCAGCTCTAATGCCACATTTCAACACTGGTCCTGTATGGCTCTTTCCCTCAAAGCTCTGCGCATACAGTAGGTCGCATGAGACTGAAGGGACATCGCTGACCTTGGGCAGAACTTGCCCAAAGCGCAGCACACCGTATACCTGCTGTCGGCCAGGTGGCCATGTAACCATTGTCTTGACATCATACACTAGTCACAGACCGACTGCAGTGCCACTGGATGAGAACCAAACGTGCTTGTAATCCCCTCACAAGCCACCAGAACTGTCTTATTCCATTACATAATACTAAAATTCCTCAGAAGTCTGAGCATACGGTCTTGTTTTGGGATGCACTAAGGACTTCTGTGGGTTTCCACAGTGTAAACAAACTCGATTAATTGTTGTCTCAGCAGTGCTTAGACTTCCACACAGGCTGTGTAGAAATGCTGTACTCCTGCAGATCCATTTGGCAGGGCCTCTCTTAACCTCACTCTTTAGCACCATTTTCTCAGTCCTCAGGGGAACAGGCAGGCAGATGCCTTTTTTTAGACCTCCTCGTTTTTCCAAAACTTCCCAGCGTGCCTCAAATAATGTCACAGGACTCTCATTTATTATGTCCTGTCTCCTATACACAGTTTTAAGAACAGAGGTCAGAACATATTATAATGCGTACAGGACAATGAATGCAGAGTCCTTGCAGTAAAGTCATTATCACAAATTACAACCATGTGCCATGTGAGGATGACTTGTAACATCCTGAAGGGGTTCATGCACATGGTTAATTACCCCCCCAAAATAAATAAATAAATGCATGGGTTTGAGTCTAATTGGGAAACAATTCATTTTCTTTCACTTTTTTAAAGCGCTACCATTATTTCCTGCTGCTACTAAATTATAGAAATGATATTTAGCTGAGCTGTGAGTTTGCAGTCTGAGAGAGAAAATACCAGACTGTGTGAAACAATAACAAGACAATAGCCCAAAAATACATCTTTAAATTGTGTTATTATCTCTGATTGCATGTAACAACAACAAAAATACAGCAAGAAGCGTAGAGCAATTTGCCAAAGAGTCCGAAATGGTTATTTGTAATGGATCAGTCAATAAGTTTCAGGAATCGTTACAGGGATAGTTCACCCAAAATTGAAAATTACCCCATGATTTACTCACCCTCAAGCCATCCTAGGTCTATATGACTTTCTTCTTTCCGATGAATACAATCAGAGTTATATTAAAACAAAATTAGGTTCTTCCAACATTTATAATAGCAGTGAATGGTGGTCAAGATTTTGAGGCAAAATAAAGAGCATCCATCCATCATAAAAAGTACTCCACGTGGCTCCAGATTGTTTCCCTGAACAATCTGAGCTAGATTTGCTCATTTTAAGATTCCCATTACCATCCTATCCATGCACTATTATAATTGCACTCAAGATTTCTTACCCACTTCTATCTCTGCTTGAAGTTCACATTTATGTTAGAACAGCTAAAGAAACAAACATCAGCTGCTCAGGCCCACATAAAATCTGTGTGTGCATGCAGAACTCCAGAGAAAGCTCCTCAGACTTCAGCAGAATTAGAACGCAGCTCATTCACAGTTCCCTCTCCCTTGCATGTTCAATATGTAAGTGTTTGGACTGATTTGATTATACTTTCAGACGGTTTGAAGGAAATGGATCTGGCAAGAGGTCTGTAACAGCTCTGCCATGGGTGTCGTCCTCAACCTCAACACTAGTGCAGTACAGGCAAGACTCTTTGAAGAGCTCCTCCTGCAAGCTCTGGATTAAACACTGCTCTGAATATTCACTGCAAAAATCCTACACTGGCTAAATATAGATGGCTGTTTAATAAGACATGAATACAAATGAGGTGAGTGTGTGTGTGGGGGGGGGGGGCATTTAACTGGAACATTTAAGAGTCTTATCCAATGAAAATAAGAGATAATCGTGGGTAAAAAGTGGGGTAGTATTTGATATATAAGCACAACTGATCCAACAGGTTCCTGATGATTAGAAGAGGACGCTAATCCAGCTCATCCGCCTTCTCCCCGCTCCTGCTCATCCTTTGTATGGACACAGCCATGGCAGACATCCAGGTGCCTCAGCCCTGGTCATATCTATTCGCCGATGATATTTTTCAACCTGATGAATCCCGCTGTGGGCTTGAAAAACAAGTGCAAGTTCGGAGCAAGAGGCTGGACGTTCACAGATTGCACCTCAATATCAAGAAGACTGAGTACATGGAGTGCTGGCTCCAGACCGATTGGACAATCAGAGTAAAGCCCAAGACACACTGCATAATTTTCGTCTGTCCCAGATGAAAGACTGGCATCGTGAAACAATCTTGGCAATTTCTGTGATCGTGGCTCCTAATCGGTGGTCCTATGTCGTACAGTGGTCACGGTCTTGTAACTAAAGATACTACGATCATTTTCTGACAATGTCAGAAATTCAGCATGATCATTGCACAGTGTGTTTGCTGATACCCACGTTTATTGACCAGCCAATAAAAATGCGACATGAAACAACACAACATGGCGCTAAATCTTTTTTCTTCCTCTTTCACTGCTTCTACTTTTTTACAGCACACATAAAACCTCTAACTGCCAAAGTGTGATTCATCATGCTCTTTTTGTTTACCACTAGAGCATGCTGATGACGATTTATTCTTCTATAGAAGCATGCGTCATAACCTATGGATCAATAGATTTCATCATCGTACAGTCTGCATGCATGTCGTACTCAAGTTTATTAGACCCATGTCGCACAGTGTGAGTTGCAATGATCTTATAGGATTGCAAAAATCATGCAGGCTTTAGAGGGCAGCCACTGAACAAGGTCACTGAATTTAAATATCTCGGTTCGCTCATCAGGAGTGACGGTGACTCACAAGGGACTTATTTTATGTCGTAGAATAAAGCATGAAAATATCTTGAGGTTTAACCAAAAACTCATAGCACTAAAATGCGAACCCATTTCAGGGTTTTGGCCTACAACAATACATCATCCCTATAGCTCTATATTAAATAGACAAATCATTACAATATGACATTAGCCAGATTATCAATTCAGTCAGTGGAAATTACAGTTCATGGCCCATATGAAATGTTGCTTCGGCAGCCGATGAGTCAGTCTCTACATCCTGTCCAGTGAACAATACACAGCTAGTTTAAAAGACCCTTCAGTGGCTTGCTGCTGCCCACCACAGTGTGGAGGAAGGGCTCTTAATACTCAACAATACTGCGCTGACTAGTTGGGAGAACGTGTGACTAAGGGGTCAGTGGTTAGCTAGTGTGGGCAACATCTGTGCAGACAGATTCCCTCTTCAACCCTAAACAATCTCTGTCTGTTTGGACCGTAATATGTAAATGTGGCCCAAACATTCATGCATCTTCTGCACAGCTGATGCTCTCTCTAGTTTCCAGTGTTCCTCCTGTACAGTATCTGTTTATCTCTGTCTTTTCGAATGAGGGCTTTGGCTCTGTTTCTCAAGAGGCGAGATCAAAGCCGCAGTGGGTGTGCAGCAGGGATGAAAGGCTTGGTCCTCACCAGTGAAAGAGACAAGAAAGCTTGGCCAGTGGCATCACTGCCATGTCGCATTTTGTTATGCAGCATGCTGCCAATATTCTGATGTGCACTGAGATGTGATTATATGGACTGAAGAAATCTTCTCATAATCTGAAAAAGCACATATTGTCAAGTACGTTTGGTCTTGGTCTTATTCAGTCACTACAGATAAATTGTATGGTCTGTATGATCTGCTCTGAATCATCCTTTTCATGACATGGACTCAACCTACTCATGACCTGGACTCAGTCTTGTGAAAAAGCGAGTGATTGAAAGATGGGTCACCTCAAATTTAAGGGGCTGGTCAATCTAAAATGGGTCAAAATAATAATAGACAGATATTTTCAAGGAATTACACAGCTGTATTTCTGCTGTTTCATCACCACTAAATGTCAAATAAAACTCTGACTATCTTTCAAAGATTTATACTTTGCATTATTCAAAGCACCTCATGGTGCATTCAAGGCATGGATTTAACAGTATGTGTCTATCCTGTCAAACATGACCATTGCAAGTGCCATGCTGCACACTGTAAAAGTAAATTTTATTAACATCTTTTATTGGTGTAACATAATTAGGTAGTCAGGTTGAGTCAGTCATACTGGATAATAATTTTGACTTCAATAAAACCAGTATTTAGATCGTTCCACATGAAATACATGTTGATAAAACACTTTTTTACATCTGCTGAGCCACAGAAGTTCATTTGTGGAGATTTGAAATAAAATCATGTTTTAAAAATGATTATTAAAACAATTATTTGAAATGTACTTCTCAGTAACTTCTTTTGCAAAATGTAATATTGTAATGCAATATGCAAAAAAAACTTCCCTCAACCATGGTTAAGTTAAATCAACTTCATATAATAAACCACAATCAACATAAAGCCCTCTAACAGACATACCTGTATTAGTTACAAGAGGATATAAATTTTGACGAGTAGCTACATACGCTGATTATACTGCAGTATCCAGTACTCTAACATACCACATCATTTGGGAAAGTGTGCATCAGTTAATTAAGCAGCAATGTAAACATGTATTATGCCATTGATATGTGACTGGGCTGGTGTGATTAGCTCCAAATCCAAGGATAAACGCTCACCACCTGTCTGTGTCCAAACAAAGAGCTTTTCACACATTTCAATCACTAATCCCACATTAGCCTTCCAGGGTCAGGGAGTTTCCACATGCTAAAGGAAAGTGATGCAGAAGTACGTTTAGAAATAATAATATCACAAATCTCAGAGATAAACACAAACGAATAAATGTTTATTGCGGCAGATACAAATACATTTGCACCACTACAGAACTAGTCAGAAGCAACAACTGCTGATACTGACAGCTGCTTTCTCACATACCCCTAACAGGAAGGATCTTTGTGATAGATTGGGCCTGTCTCAGCTAATTGTATTTATCCCCTCTAATGAAGCCATTACCAACACTTTGCTACAACTTGAAGTAATGAAGGCTCATCCTTCATTTAGTCATCCAGGATGAATCACAATCTAGTGCATATTACTCAATGCAAGTAAAGGTCAGTAAAATCACAGCTGTAATCAGCAGCGTGTGCTGCTGGGCAAATGCAGAGGACACTGAAGGTGAAAAGACTGGGCGAACGAAGGCTTTTAACGTCTAAATACTAAAACGAGCTCACCATGCTGGACATTTCAGGATATGTAACCCAAAGCATCCATCGGTCATGGGGAAGCCCGTGCAGCGCGTCACAGCTGCATCAGCACCAGCACTGAACACAGCTAAGATGAACAGCACAGTCTACATGCCACTGATGCATTTCATTAACAACTAACACCAGTGGGCAAAGCATCAGTGTTTCTCGATTTCTCCTTTCTGGGTGGCTGCTCCTAACTATCCCTCCGCCATGGTAAAATCAGATATCTCTGCGGTTTCCCTGTGCATAGCGTCTGTATCACTCACCTGTGCTGTTCGTGTGAACGACACGGGTGTCGATGAGGATGCTCGGGTCACTTTGAGATCTTCCTCTCTGCACAACGCAATCCTCGGATCCATCTGATGTGGCCATGGAGATGAGAGCAGACGGTGGAGCACAGAGAAGCCGATCTGCGCGTGTGGATGTGAGCAGCGAGCGTGCTGCGGCGATGGACGTGATTCAGTTTGACAGCTACAGCAGCGCTGGAGGAGGAGAGCAGTGCGCGTGCCCTGACTGAGGCGCATCTGGCCACGAGATCGGGGTTTCACTTGCATTCACTTGCATTATTATTAATTTGATGAAACGTGTCATTGGTGATGGGTGATTTAATGTGTGAGCGAACATAAAGTCTTCGTGGGTTTTACAGTAGGCTATTAATAATCGTCGTCATATGTCATGCAATCAGCGTTATCTGGAACAGATTGAAGAGAAGAGTGTTACAGTGATTTGTCAGAGGAGTTAAAGAATTGTCAGCCTGTGACGCCCTCTTGTGGGATCTTTATGACAGTGGAGGAAGTGACAGAATCCATCAGATCATACTGACTCAAAAATGTTTTGGCAGATTAAAAGTCAGAGGTTTTTACATTTTCTCCTCCCACCAAAACACAACACACAAGGCAAAATGTTGTGAGATCTGCCCTTCACACAGATACAGTACAGATGGCTGAACGCGGCAGTGAATCTCGAGTGGATATTGTAGCACACCATGCGTCTAAGTCATGTGAAGCTGACCTCAGAAATGTTCTGGTTACAAGTGTTTTGAATTTAGACAGTTACAGGTAAACAAATCAAAATATAACGACTATATTACAACAGGAATCTGAATGAGTTGTTTAGTATTGGAAGCCCTTTCACACTAACAAAAAGTGGCATGATTTTCTGTCTCACAGAGGACACATCACTGGGTTCGGGGGCCAGATTGTTGGACAGGCTCTTGTAGCTGTCAGTGATCATCTCTGTGCTACTTCACTGCTCTGCTACTTTGTGAGAGCAGGTCAATTCTCTAATTACATAAAAAGTTTTTCTTTTTTTAAAAAAAAGGGTATCCCTGCACAACCGGAGGCTGCAGTTTCAGGACCACAAATGTGGACCCTATATTTATTATTATTATTATTATTATTATTTAGTGTATGTATGTAGCAGCTCATACTATTTTTATAGCATTTGCTATTCAAATCTAAAGGCTATTTAATCATTTTTTAAGGAAACATAGTTGATTAAATTTTTTTTTTCAACTGCTTACACACAAAATCTTTAGTTGTCACACAGTTTCTGAAAACTGAAACCCAAACACCAGAAGCACACACCAAATCTGCAAAACTGTACACTAATTCTATATATACAGGTGCTGGTCATATAATTAGAATATCATCAAAAAGTTGATTTATTTCACTTAAATTCAAGTGCTCCAGTTAGCTTATTTTTTTATTTATTCATTTCAAAAAGTGTGATTTGTTTGATATATTTTTTTCTTTTATTTTTGATGGTTATAACTGACAACTAAGGAAAATCCCAAATTCAGTATCTCAGAAAATTAGAATATTGTGAAAAGGTTCAATATTGAAGAGACACCTGGTGCCACACTCTAATCAGCTGAAAAAAATTAACTCAAAACACCTGCAAAGGCCTTTAAATGCTCTCTCAGGTCTAGTTCTGTAGGCTACACAATCATGGGGAAGACTGCTGACTTGACAGTTGTCCAAAAGACAAACCATTGACACCTTGCACAAGGAGGGCAAGACACAAAAGGTCATTGCCAAAAGAGGCTGGCTGTTCACAGAGCTCTGTGTCCAAGCACATTAATAGAGAGGCGAAGGGAAGGAAAAGATGTGATAGAAAAAAGAGTACAAGCAATAGGGATAACCATGCCCTGGAGAGGATTGTGAAACAAAACCCATTCAAAAATGTGGGGGAGATTCACAAAAGAGTGGACTGCAGCTGGAGCCAGTGCTTCAAGAACCACTACGCACAGACGTATGCAAGACATGGGTTTCAGCTGTCGCATTCCTTGTGTGTCAAGCCACTCTTGAACAACAGACAGCATCAGAAGCGTCTCCGTCTTCAAAAAGGACTGGACTGCTGCTGAGTGGTCCAAAGTTATTGTTCTCTGATGGAAGTCAATTTGCATTTCCTTTGGATATCAGGGTCCCAGAGTCTGGAGGAAGAGAGGAGAGGCACACACAATCCACATTTCTTGAGTCCAGTGTAAAGTTTCCCACAGTCAGTGATGGTTTTGGGGTGCCATGTCAATCTGCTGGTGTTGGTCCACTGTGTTTTCTGAGGTCCAAGGTCAACACAGCCGTATACCCAGGAAGTTTTAGAGCACTTCATGCTTCCTGCTGTTGACCAACTTTATGGAGATGCAGATTTCATTTTCCAACAGGACTTGGCACCTGCACAAAGTGCCAAAGCTTCCAGTACCTGGTTTAAGGACTATGGTATCCCTGTTCTTAATTGGCCAGCAAACTCGCCTGACCTTAACCCCATAGAAAATCTATGGGGTATTGGGGAGAGGAAGATGTGATATGCCAGACCCAAGAATGCAGAAGAGCTGAAGGCCACTATCAGAGCAACCTGGGCTCTCATAACACCTGAGTAGTGCCACAGACTGATCGACTCCATGCCACGCCGCATTGCTGCAGTAATTCAGGCAAAAGGAGTCCCAACTAAATACAGAATGCTGTACATGCTCATACTTTTCAGTTGGCCAAGATTTCTAAAAATCCTTTCTTTGTATTGGTCTTAAGCAATATTCTAATTTTCTGAGATACTGAATTTGGGATTTTCCTTAGTTGTCAGTTATAATCATCAAAATGAAAAGAAATAAACATTTGAAATATATCAGTCTGTGTGTAATTGAATGAATATAATATACAAGTTTCACTTTTTGAATGGAATTAGTGAAATAAATTAACTTTTTGATGATATTCTAATTATATGACCAGCACCTGTATGTCAGCCCGGCTGCACGGATGCGCTGTTCTCTTTCAAATCAAAGCGTAAATATACATAGAAAACGTATCCTTGTGGCGCGGCTGACACAGAAGAGCGTAAGCCGCCTGCGTTCTGCTCAAATTCTCCAAAATGGTCCTACACTGATTTGGAGTGATACAGAGGAGACAGATTGTTGAATAAATTCTTTATTTTTGTTTTCTTTGTGTACAAAAATGTTACGGCTGAATCACTGATGACAGATGGAGTATACTGACGACGACTTTCATACCTTTTATGGACCTTGATGCTGTTATTTATTTGGCAGTCTATGGGACAGTCTCAAGCCTCCCGGTTTTCATCCAAAATATCTTAAATTGTGTTCCAAAGACGAACGAAGCTTTTACGAGTTTGGAACGACATGGAGGTAAGTGATTAATGACAACATTTTCATTTTGGGGTGGAGTAACCCTTTAATATTATGCTGTTTTACAAAGTCTTGATTTTGTTTTGGGGGTGTACTAGAACAGGCTCTCACACTCAAAAACCACATTATTTTTCACACAGTGTGAAAGGGGCTTAAGTTCGTCGGTCTTGGGAAAGGTATCATGTCTCTGACAATCATTTCATATAAAATGATTCTTTAACTGTATGAAATTTAAATTTATTTATTTATTTATTTATTTATTTATTCATTCATTTATTCGTTTATTATTTTTACTTGTTTAATTAAATTGTAATGTTTATTGTTCTTGTTGTAATGTTTATCTGTTTCTTTCTGATATTGTTAATTAAAAAATAAAAACCTTTGTTGTTCGCGTGGAGACCGTGGCACGCCGGAAGTGACGTCTCAAACGCGGCCGTTATAACTTGTAACCGCTAGGTGGCCATTCCGCGGAGACCGACAGCGTTTAAAGCTGCGAGGGTTTGTGTGTTTGATTATTATTTATTAAACATCAACCATGCCGCGAGTGTACATCGGCAGACTGAGCTATCATGTGCGAGAGAAGGACATACAGCGGTTTTTCAGCGGCTACGGGAAGCTTTTAGAGATCGATCTGAAGAACGGGTGAGTTTTAACGCGAGGCCGCTGCCTCATAATGACAACTGATTTACATTTTCAATGCATTTTATTGTAAAAATATACTATTTTATAATGCATTTAAGAAGTCGTACGCGGTGGGTTGTATTTTAAATGCTCAGTTGTACCCTCTAGCCGAGTCTCTTACCGCGTGTTCAACATGGCGGAGGGTTTGTTGTGCTCCGCGCTTCAGCTTTTGTCATACGACCAGATGATATTTATTAACGTTTTTAAATTGGTCGGTGATTCTGGGACATAATATATCATTCCGAAGGTGATCGTTTATGTAAGAGTTGGTCAACTGTAGTTAATACGTACAGTAAACCTCGTTAGCAGTGCTGACCTAAATTTGCAAACGCTACAGCTACGCGTCGTTGTTGGTGTGTCGGGCGCATTATTGCTTCAACATTTAGTTAGTGTATTTATAAATGCACATTTTCGAATTGCATGCTAAGAAACGTATTTTGTGCTACTTCTCCATTCTGTAGAATGGGGCCCGTGCAATTTCTGTATGCGTGAAATACCCGGATGACCCCAATACATCAGCTGTGTGCTGCCAACATGGCGCTCGCTGTGGTCTTAGACACCGAGCAGCGTGATGCAAGTTACACCGTATTGCACTAATGCTTGTACGTTGTCAGCCTTTTTTTTGTTTTATTTAGGCTATTTACCAAAGCGTATCAGTTAAATATAATTAGACAAAGCAATTAGATTAAAAAATAAATAAATAAAAAAACACTGCAGTGTGATTATGATTTTTTTTTATTTTTTTTCTCCTTTTTCAGGCTCTGCAACTTGCCTGTGGCTCTATTTTATTTCAAAGATAATTGGAGTCCACTGGAATGTTTTAGTTGAAGTGTTATAAGCCATGAAACAAACCAGGCAGACGTGATGTGAATCACAACGTTACGAACTTTGAATTGAAGAGTTGAACTTTGGACGAAAAGACAGTGTAAAGGGCTTTAATGGTGGCAAGAAATACAATCCCATGAAGCACTGCGAACGACAATCGACATTAAACATGATTACGTTTGAGTTGAGAAATGAGTTGAAACCGTGCAGACTGACAGCTTCAAAAGCATATATCATCCAGTAAACACTACAAACCAACTACTGTTCTCTTTCTCAAACATGTTTTTAAAAAGTTGCCAGTATATATGTGCATTATCGACATTATAATGTTTTTTCTTTCCTGACATTGCCTTTCTGACCGCCTTACAGCTGACCTCGGTTACTCTGTTGGCCCTCGAACAGAATTTATTTATTTTTGTTGACCAAAGTTATGCTTGTTTAACTTCAGGTATGGGTTTGTGGAGTTTGAGGACACCCGTGACGCAGACGATGCCGTGTACGAGCTGAACGGTAAAGATCTGTGCGGGGAGCGTGTGATCGTGGAGCACGCGAGAGGGCCGCGGCGGGACCGAGATGGATACGGTGGGGGTTATGGGGGCGGCGGCGGGCGCAGTAAGTACAGTCTCGTTCATCTCAACAAACCTTTTTTTTTTTTTTTGGTGTCTCTCTTCCCCTCCCTCAGGCACAAGGAAAAAGTGGAGGTGAATAATAAGTGTTGTTTTTTTTATTCACAGTGGACTGTCAGTAGCACCTGCATCCAGTGACTAACTACATTTCTCTGTTAAAGTCTGAAGTACCTGTGGTCCGGACGGAAGGCTGTTGGGATCTAATATTCCTTAATGAAATTGGTCTTGAAATGTGACCTTGTTAAATGGGAGTCCCTCAAAAGATGCCTCTGCTTTTGTAGTTTTGGCCCGTTTTAAACGCCAAGGGTCATATAAATGTGCAGTATAACTTGAGTAATCTTTAAAAGCCAGGGAGAGTGACTAAAGATGTTTACATGTCAGATTGTGGGCTGTTTCCACTCTTTATTGGCCCATCTCTAAATCTATTCTAGCTAATAGATTTAGTAATCATCTGTAGTTGTGTTCTGAAGCCTCGCTGGCATGTAAACAGTATGACGTGTGACGATGCGATTTTGTGTTTACATCTGAATTCAACATTAACAAAGTCCTTGATGTTTCAATTTAAAAGAGTCCGGTGCGGGCTGAGTCCGAGTCCATTGAGGCTAAGATGACTGCCTGTCCCGTTTGGCCTTGGCTTTCACCTTACAATGTGTGTGTGACCTTTGCCCTTTGACCCTTGGCTGACCTAACCGGAAGCCATGATGACAGCTGCCTTTTGCCAATAGACCAGGGTGATGGTGAGGAAACCCATTGGTTTTTATGTTGAACGAAATATTGGTCAAATTAAACGAATTTCTGTAGCTACCCGCTAGTTTTTCATTTTAACCTTTTTATTTTTTTATT
This sequence comes from Cyprinus carpio, assembly GCF_018340385.1. Taxonomy (NCBI): domain Eukaryota; kingdom Metazoa; phylum Chordata; class Actinopteri; order Cypriniformes; family Cyprinidae; genus Cyprinus; species Cyprinus carpio. The sequence continues at coordinate 572,405 of NC_056607.1, read as the reverse complement.
TGTTAAATGGGGTTATGTTGTTATGTTTCTTTTTGTCTTGTGTGTGTTGTTGGTACACAGGTAACATGTCAGCATCTAATGCAAGTAGTCCTGGTTACGTTTTATTTTTTTGTTTTTTTCCCCCCTTCTGTTTGTTTTCATGAGGGTATTGTGTACTTGTTTGCTGTCTTTATAAGTGGGGCTCACGTTAAAACCTCTTGTCGCTGGAGCGGTATTTACGTCCAGAGCATTGCTGTTCTTGAGCTGTTGGGTGAAGACCAGCAATGCGACCTTTGACCCCTTCAGAGGGACTGATTGAACAAATCCAGTGCAGTCATGTTTTTTTTTCTTTTGTTTTTAATAGTTCCACAGTAATTGTTCCCTTCAGAACTATGTGGTGCTGAGGTCTTATAATGTTTATTGGGTTGTGACTATTCAGCGGGGTGGGATAGGAAGACTTCATTTTCTCATGCCTGGATGTCATGCTTTATGCAGATGTCTGAAGAGGTTGCCTTGTGCGCTTTCTGGATTGCGTCTAATTCTGTACTGATTGTCTCTTGGCTTTTGTCTGGGCAGTAGTGGTTATAGCAGCAGGAGCCGAAGTGGAAGAGAGAAATATGGACCTCCGGTTCGCACGGAGTACCGACTGATAGTGGAGAACCTGTCCAGTCGCTGCAGCTGGCAGGATCTCAAGGTGAGCTTGGGTTCATGTCTTCAAAGGTGTCCAAAAAATGAAAATATTGCAATTAAGTGAAAGTGGATTAGAGTGTTTATTTAAGGCCTGTTGACACCTGATCACTTCATGCGTTTTCTCTGATTGGATAGCTATCGAAATCATGAAAACACCAGGTGTACATCTGATCGCTCAGACCACTTCAGGAGGTGGTCTGGAACACATTCCAGATGAAACTGGACAAGTTTAAATGCATCTGGTTGTTGAAACCGCATATGTTAATTTGAATCCTCCCAAAATCTTTAAATAGATGTCTGATAGCATGTTATAGGCCAGTGGTCTCAAACTCAATTCCTGGAGGGCCACAGTTCTGCAGAGTTGAGCTCCGAGTCACACCTGTTTGGAAGTTTCTAGTGATCAAGAAGGCCTTGATTATGGGTTATAGGCTGACACTTTTAGGCAGATATGACAGCGCTAATGCGAGACGCATCGCCGCAGATGAGTAGCTGAGTGTCTCTTCAGTAAGACGAAGCACAAACTGCCGTAGACGAAACTGAAAGTCGTAGACACTCAACACAATCATTCATAAAAAATGGCAAGACAAACATATCTTCTCAGTGCTGATTCCACTCTCTCTCTTGCTTTGATCTTGAAATCAGCTGATAATGAATAAAAAATTCACATATCGGTCGCGTTCATTGACGTGAACTGTTAAATTTGCACATAACACGGGAATTGAAGATCGGATTCATATCTGTTTGGCAGAGACACATTTATGTCCAAGTGTAAGTGGATCCATTTTAACAAAGGCGATAACTATCCAATTAGAGAAAGGTGTAAACAGATCCTTATATTACATCATGTTTCCCCATCCAAAGAGATGGGAGCTGCACTTGCATGTTCAAAGATGGCCGCCGAGTGAAATGACTTGTCTTAAACGGACTTTGATTACATGGAACTTTATTGTCTTTAATTGGAGGCCTTGTTGTTCTTGACTGTAGGACTTCATGCGTCAAGCTGGGGAGGTGACCTATGCTGACGCCCACAAAGAAAGGACCAATGAGGGTGTCATTGAGTTCCGCTCTTACTCCGATATGAAGAGAGCTTTGGACAAGTTGGATGGCACTGATATCAATGGAAGGAAAATCCGTCTTGTGGAAGACAAGCCTAGACGACGTCGGTCATACTCAGGGAGCAGGTCAAGGTCAGGCCTTCAGGTTCCTCTTTTCATCTCATTTGGTGTTTGCTTAACTATCTGTGTTTATTATTGTAAATCTCGGGGGGTTTTGAGGTCTCGCAGCCGACGCCGTTCTCGCAGCAGGAGCCGCAGAAGTTCACGAAGCCATTCCAGGTCCAGATCTCGGTAGGATTGTGCTTTGTGTGTGTGGTTAAAATGTGACGATGGCTGCTTTTCTAACTGGCTTGTGTTTTTTTGTTTTTTAGATCTAGGGGTGCAGCAGAGAGCAGCTCTCTTTTCAGGTCTGGTCGCAAGTCCCGCTCTAGGTGTATGGGAGAGTGTCACTCCAAGTCCCCAGCAAAGTCCCGCTCCAGGAAGTCAAAGTCTCGTTCCCACTCGCGTACGCAGAAGTCCCGCAGTCGCTCCACCAGCCACAAGTCCCGCAGTCGCTCCGATGCCCGCAAATCTCGCTCCAAGAGCCGCTCCAAGGCGAAGTCGGAGAGGGATTCCAGGAGCCGCTCCAAGGAGAAGTCAGTCAGTAGGAAGTCCCGAAGCCGCTCTGCTTCTCCAAGGGAGAATGGAAATGGAGACCGGGCCAAGTCCACTTCTCGTTCGCCGTCCCCTAAAGAGTCGCCCGGCAGGCGTTCCGCTTCTCGCTCTCCTTCACGTTCGAAGTCTCGTTCCCGCTCTCGGTCTGCCTCTCAAGACTGAGAGGGTTGCACAGCAGGAATATGTCATGCACAGTACAGTGTTAATCGATCATTCACAGCCTATGAACATTCACCAAATGATTAAAGAGGCTGCAGCCCCAGTGTAGTATTGATCACTGTGCTGTTTTCAACATTGCATGAAAACAATTGCGTACCCCCCATGAAATATCAAATCAGAATTTGTTTTCCTTTTTATCATTAGTTCATAATGTTTTGTGCTTATAAGCATTGCTCAGGCTGTTGTTTGTATTCAACTCTTTGGTATGGGGCGTCTTTAAAAGGCTCTGTGTTTTTGCTTTAGTGTGAGGTTCAAGGAGACTGTAACAATGTTATAGCCTAAATCTGATAGAATGCATAATTACTTCTGCAGCTGTTCTTTTGTGTAGTTAACAAGATGTGATAGTTGACTGGCTGGCTGTGGAAACGCTTCCTCACTGTGTAGTCATTCATTCATATCTTTAGTGCTTTGGATCATCTTTGTGAATTTTTTTTTTTTTTTTTTTTTTTTTTTTTTTTTTTTTTACAAAAAGTTTACTTGCAGTGTGATTTCTGTGATTTGGTTTCATTTTTAAATGGGTTTTTGAATATTTTCCAAGTGTTTTAGTTAAATAAACATTTAATTGGTTTTGAGTGTTGCTGCCTTTTCTTTCCTGAAATATGAGTAGATACTGACCATATGCTTGAAGACCATTGCTGCTTTTCCCTCACGCTCAGCTCTGTGTGTGTCAGAGTAGAAACCTCTTTCTTCTGTGCCCCTCTGGAGACCTCAGAGGTCAAGTATTTAGAGTCCATTTGAGGTAGTCTTTGGCACTACAGACCCTCACATCTCCAAATCAGACAATCCATGCTCAAGGTTACAATAGAAATATAAGTGATTTGTCGTGGATTGCTATCGTGAACGCGCTTTTTGGCAGGTACAAGTACAACTCGAAGTATATTATTCTGAACTTTTCATTCGCTTCGTACAACTTGTAATTGGCAGGTTTATTTTTATTTTTTATTTCCTGGAATAAGGCTGAATTCTAGGCGTGTGTCCATTTTTTTTTTTAGTTATTTTTTGGTACAGTTTTTACATACGTGAGCGATTTGGCGAGCCACGTGATTTACGTCAAAACTGTTTTTGATCGCTGTGGTAGAACAGGGTTTTTTTTGTTGTTGTTGTTGTTGAACAATGTCCACGCATTCAGTGCAACTTAATAACAAAAATAATAAATGCTTTAATTGGAATACGTTAAAGTTACACAAACTTTTATTTTTTAGGGAAATATGGATTCAATATAATACTTCACTTTATTAAATGCTATAAAACATGGATTTTTCCCTGAGAATTAAAATTTATGAATATGGAATTCAGCCAATAAAACTAAAAGAAAGAAGCAAGTGTGGGCGGGTTTAACGGAGTTGCTATGGAGGAAGCGCCCCTGGTTACGTTTGTGTTGTCCACAAATACCCACAATGCATTGTTCACGGTCACTACAATATGGTGAGTTCTGCAGTAACTTTGATTCCTTTTTCGGTTTTTAGAAGCATTTACATGTTATATACTGTAACATTATAACCCTCACGCAGCAAAATTTCGACTCGCTGCGTTAACAAGTTTTTATCAGCTGTGTAGCGAGTGATATTAGCGTTAGCCTGCTAGCTTAGCCGCTCATAACGGAGACAGGCTGATGCACAACATTTACAGTTTGTGTGTATTTTGCAGTTGTCGCTCCTCTGTCGTTCAACGTCGGGATTGAGGCGATAATGTATTAATTTTTTCAACACACCAGCCTGTGTGGCAGAAGAAAACAGCGACGAAAGAGTCGTGGTTTGTTTATTCGAGACAGAGATCTGTCCCTCCAGCGCCAGAGTTTGGATTCCTGACCCATATGCCAACATGGACAAGGAGCAACGAAACATCGTTGTTTTCAACGCATCAAAACGAGAGCTCTTCACCAACACCTCTGGATACAAGTCCATGCAGAAGAAATTAAGAGCACAGTGGAAGATTCAAAGGTATGACCTCATGTTTACAGAGATGTGAGGGGCTTTATTCATGTTTACGGGGGTTTTTGGGGAATTATTATAAATATTAATGGAAATTTGTTGTGAATTATGCACTATTTTTGGTGGATTACAGACATTCTTAAATAGCTGTTAGAAACGAATGATGTATTAAATAATCAAAACACTAAACTCTTCATGTTCTTCAGCATCAAAGAGGAGCTCACCTCGGAGAAACTCCAAGGAGTCAAGTTATGGATCACTGCAGGCCCTCGAGAAAAGTTCACCGCCGCGGAGGTGAGAATCCGCAGCTGAAATACAGATCAGTTAGAAGTCCAGCTTATGAACGGCTGTATATTTGTTGTTGTTCAGTTGGAGGTGCTCAAGCAGTACCTGGACAGCGGCGGAGGTCTTCTTGTGATGCTCGGAGAAGGAGGAGAAATGAAATATGACACTAATATCAACTTCCTCCTGGAAGAGTTCGGCATTATGGTTAACAATGGTGAGAGTGTACTTATTTGTATTTTTTAAATGTCATCTGTATTTCATAAATTCAGACATATTTGCTATTATTTTGTATTTTAAATAGTGCTGTCAATGATTAATCGCATCCAAAATCAAAGTTTTTGTTTACATAATATATATATATATATATATAATATATATATATATATATATATGTATATATGTACTGTGATTATTTATTATGTATATATATATATATATATATATATAAATACACACACTACATGTATATACACTTAGATATTTATATTAGTATATTCTATATAAATATATTTAGTATATGAACATAACATTTTTGTCTTAAATATATACATGCATGTGTTTGTATTTATATATACATAATAAATATACACAGTACACACTCATATATTAAGTGAACAAGAACGTTTATTTTGGACGTGATTAATGGTTTGACAGCATTAATTTTAAATGTTGCATTAAATAAATGTTTCAGGTTCTTAGAAATATAAAACTGTCCATTAAAGTTGCTTTTACCTCTTGTTTTTAAAATATACCATTTTTGAGAATTATTTTGCTTTAATGAGGAAATTTTCAGATGGTGTAAAAAGTAATAAAATATTTTCCTTACACCTGGAATACATTTGCGTGGACACATTTTAATCATATTTATTAGGGTACAAAACATTTATTTGTATTGATTTATTTTTTTATGTCTTGTCACATTATATCACTGTTTTTCTCTTTAATATGATGTCAGGATGCCTCCACCACCTTGACATTGTTTATATTTCGCTTCACATAAATCAGAAACTTGAATTTAGGCATTTCAAATCTTGTGTTCGTCTTGGAAGAGGTTTGATAACGTTTCAATGTTCTTTGGGCTTGGGCTTCCAGATGCAGTAATAAGGAATGTCTACTACAAATATTTCCATCCCAAAGAAGCACTTGTGTCCAATGGTGTTCTGAACAGGTTTGTGTGTCCCGTGTGTATTCACATGTCTGGATTTGTGTAAAGATTGCATCGAAACAAACTGATTTTCATCTGTATTTCAGAGAGATCAGTCGTGCCGCTGGTAAAGTGGTGACGGGGGTGATTGATGAAGAAAACACAGGGAACAATTCACAGTAAGCTGGAGCTTGTTGTTGTTAACATTAACAATGTTTAAGTGATTTAATAGTTAAAGTTCCACATAAGAAAGCATGATGAGTTCTTATTTGATGATTAAACAGGGCACTTACATTCGTATACCCTTACGGGGCCACATTAAACGTGATGAAGCCTGCGGTGGCCGTCCTGTCCACCGGCTCTGTGTGCTTTCCGCTCAACAGGCCCGTCCTGGCCTTCCATCAGGCGAAGGTGTGTACAGTCAGTCTGTTACACTCACTGCGCTCTTCTGTGCTCTGATTGTGTCTCTGTTTGTTTCAAAACGCTGGCAAGTTGGCTGCTCTGGGCTCATGTCACATGTTCAGTGACCAGTACCTGGACAAGGAGGAGAACAGTAAAATAATGGTAAGGTATTCGCTTGCTATTGGAAAACATCACTATAACTGCTGATGAAAGTGTAGGGTTAGAGATTGTTCAAAGTACTGCTCAACTAGCGCTCAAACCACTAATCCTAACCCTTTGCCCATAGCTTGCTCTGCTGGATTTGTGCAATGAGCTTAAAGGATCAAATAAAAGATGGTGTCATTGCTTATTCACCCTCAAGTAGTTCCAAACCTGGATGAGTTTCCTTCTTCTGATTTCTCAGATTTCACAGAAAATTGCATATAGTGTATAAAGGGCTCAGACTTTATAGCTTCAGACTTTGATTCTGAAGGAGCTCAGAGATTTTTTTGAGATTGTTCAGATTTTAAAAGTTGTGTACTGCATTGGAGCGTTTAGATGGAAAGGTACTAACTTTAGAAGGTATTACATGTAGTATTATGTTTTTTAAAAAGACACTAGAGAGAGTGTTGTCATATTAAATCCACTGAAGTTTCTGTATAAATGTTAGCTGTTTAAAGTCTAGTGTGACCACAGCTTTAGAAATGAGTTTTGCATCGGCGAGCAGCACTCACATTCCTTCACAAATTTAAAACCTTATTTATTCTTTGACAATTTCATGTGTTTTAATACAATATAATGTCTACATTCCAGGATGTTGTTTTCCAGTGGCTTACAACAGACAGCATTCCTCTCAACCAGATAGATGCAGAGGACCCAGAGGTGAGCGCTTCCACTTGCGTAACCTACAGTATGCTGCCTTCACGTGCTGCTGGACATTTTGTATTTATGATTACGAGCTTGTCGCATTCAAGTGCTTTGTTGTCGGAACGTTCAAAATTTAGCATCCCATTGGTTGACAACACTGTATATAAAACATAATTCAAATGTTCATACTGTGTATATATACATATGCACTACTTTATCAACAAGACAATGTGATGTAATAAAATAAAACAAAAAAACGAATAAAGAACAGCACTGACATCAGCAGCCATTGTCCATGTTTAAAGCTTATGGCTCGCCCAACTCAGAAACTCTGGTATCAAAATAGTTTCCCAGTAGTACATACGGCTAATTCCTGATTAGGAAACTTGTATTTTACACTACCATTCAAAAGTTTGGGCTCAGTTGGATTTTTTTAAATGTCACCAAGGCTGTTTTAATTTACAGTAAAAACGGGAATGTATTATTACAATTTCAATTACATTTTCTCTGCTGTAATACATATTAAAATGTCTTTTAAGCCGGTGATCAAAGCTGAATTTTCAGCATCATTACTCCAGTCTCTAGACACGATTCTCCAGAAATGCGGATTTGCTGCTCAAGAATAATTTCTGAAAACTGTCATACATTTTCAGGATTCTTTGATGAATAAAAAGTTGGACAGCACAGCATTTATTTGAAATGTCTTTACTGTTACTTTTGATCAATTTAATGCCTCCTCGCTGAATCGAATCATCTGAGCGGCCTGACTGAGAGCTCAGGCCATGCTCCAGGGCTGTGACGTGACACTGTTTTCACTGTAAACCGGCTTCATTTTCCCAGATCACAGACTACACCATGCTGCCAGACACAGGGAGTCTGTCCGAGCGTCTGAGAGTGTGTCTGCAGGAGGGAGACGAGAACCCGCGAGATTTCACATCTCTGTTTGACATGTCTTTGCTAAAGCTGCACACAAACACTCTTCCCTCTGTCCTGGAGTAAGAGCTGCCTTCAGTCTACGTTTCTTAAAGAGGATTTCATGTTGTGCTCTAACCAAAAAAGTACATTCAGCGTGCATGTTAAAACTATTCTTGTGTGCATTATCATAACTATCACTGTCACAAAGACATGAGTCGTGTGTTCGGCCAATCAGACAAGCGCTGAAGCAATAACTATTGTCATGCCTGTTTTTTTTTAGTGCTTACAAGCAGCTGTATGTCAAACACGAAGCTCTCCAGCTGATCACACCACAGTTTGAAACCCCTCTGCCTCCGCTGCAGCCTGCCGTGAGTCTGTTTGCAAACGCACATTAGCTTAGAGTTTATTTGTTACCACAAGACAAAAAGAAAAAATGTAACCAAACCAAACGCTGTCTGTCTCTGATGCAACTTTTCTATTCTGCTGATGCAACCAAGGCTGCATGGGTGGAGAAGTGCAATTATAACTCAATAACCCCTTGGCTAACTGCTAGCTGGTCAGACTAGTTCACAGGACATCATCCCTGCAGTACTCTATGCTGGATCAAATACTTTCATTATTATTTGCCTTGATTTTCCTGCATTATTCCATGCTAAATGTAGTACATAGTTCACAACTAGTTTGCTTTCTTGTTTATGGGTCTGTTTGTAGAGGCTTTGTTTTGTGTTCAGGTCTTTCAGCCGGCCTTCAGGGACCTTCCGCCTCCCATGCTTGACCTTTTTGACCTTGATGAGACATTTTCTTCTGAGAAAGTGAGGCTGGCTCAGCTCTCAAATAAATGTGAGTCTCTACCATTCGTTCAGATGCTCAGAAAGAGTTCTAATACTGTCACTGTGTCAGCTCGAGTGGTTGCTGATTGATTGGTAATGGATGTCTCGTCTTCTGGAAGGTACCGACGATGATCTGGAGTTTTATGTACGTAAATGTGGAGACATCTTAGGAGTGACAGGGAAGTTAGACAAGGACAAACGAGATGCCAAGCACATACTGGAACACATCTTCTTCCAGGTGGTGGAGTTTAAGAAAATCAATCAAGTAAGTTGAACATGCAGAAACATTTCTATTTGACCATTCAGTGAAAGTGCCATAAACAGTGGTTTTAAATCATTCACAACATTACTTAAAAAATTTAAGTAAACTTACATTAGTCTGTGCGTCACTGACCATAAAAAGACTAAAGAGAATAAAGAATGAAACAAGTTGGAAGAGCTACTTTTATGATACTTGTTTATAATTTTTTTTATGATGTTTTTTATGAAAAGATTTAAATTGAAATCATTTCCTTTATGGAAAAGAGCATCTTGGACATTCTGCCTAAAATCTCTTTTTGTGTTTGACAGAGGACAGAAAATGTTAGGTGCAAGTGTCTGATCATATATAAAGCCAAAAAAACAACTCTGATGATGCATTGTTTAATTATTGAGGAAGAAAAAAAGACAATTTTTGGCTGAATTATTAGCCTAAAACTGCCATTTCTCCTCTTTCCTCCAGGAGCATGATATTGACACCACAGAAGCAAGGTTCAACGTGTATTGAAGTAGACAGGCCGTGGATCTCTGGAGTTTTGCAGCAAGGACTTGTTTTTGAGATCTGTGTGAATATACACAGTCTAGACACTCAAACTGTGCTTTACTTCCAGTACGAGAAAAGTCAAGAGTGCTTTGTCAGAACTTCCTCAGGCATATGGTTTAAAGAATCCACTACATTTCTTGTAACAAGGTTCTTTTTTTTTTTTTTATATAAATATGAGCTTAGTTGTCTCACGTTGGAGCATTTGTATACATACACATTGGGGTCCAAATCCCGTGTTTGAGATTGATATTTTGGATCACGCACTGCTTTACGTCACTGAAAAAAAATAAAATAAAATCCGGCACTTAATGAAAAAGGTGATGCTCTCATGTTTCACTGATGCAGGACCTCGAGAAAGTACAGTATACACTAAATATCCTTTTATTTCTAGGTTGATGTGAGCCAGTCAGCTGAACCTAAATGCCAGGGCTGTCCAAACCTGTTCCTGGAGGCCCGCTGTCCTGCGGAGTTTAGCTTAAACCCCAATTAAACACAACTGATCAAAATAATAGGCTTCAGGCTCACTAGAAACTTCCAGGCAAGTGTGCTGGAGCTAAAATCTGCGGGACGTTGGCCCTCAGAGAGCAGGATTGAACACCCCAGAGTCCCAGGACCACAGCAGCAGACAGAGATTAATATAGAAGCATTTTCACTTGCGGTCTCAGTTATATTCACCCTCTATTGTCACTGTATTCTTCGGCCCACATTTCCACGGTGGATGAAGTAATTGCACATTCTGAAACATGTTATTGATCAATCAAAGAGACATCGGTTTGAGTAGACTCTGTGACATTAATGAATGCAAGTCATTTCAACGCGCTTTATTTTTTGATTAAATACATTTCTCTTAGTAGTAAGAATCACAGTAAGAAGCCTGTAAAATAAAGAGGCATATTAGAACAAACCAAGTTTTTCCAGGCTTAGCGTTAGTGCACATACACACCTCAAATATGGTGTCTGTCAAATGGCCAAGTTAGATGAGCTCTGTCCCTCTCGGGGATCTGGGATTGCAGGAACCTGACTAGATCCCTGCCGGACCATTTCCCTCCACGAGCGCTGGAGCTCCTCTGAAACGTTCGGGTGAGGTGACCTTCCTGACGACACCAGAGAGGCCTCAGGGGGGGCCGACAGGTTAATAGGACTCCATGTGGACTCCAGACATGACTTTGGGCTCTCAACTACGGCCTTCACACGACGGGTAAGGACACTTCCCACGACGGGTGAGTGGCGGTCAAATCTGGCGGTGGAAAGGTCCAGCGAGCTGGCCAGGACGGGTTTCTGACACTGGTTTCTCTCGTAGGGCGTGGAGGACTTGCCTTGCACTGGACTGCCCAGTGCTGTGCTCAGGCTGCTGCCAGGAGACAGGACGTTCCTGTTGAGGGCAACTAAAGGAGATGAAATGCTCGTGGAGTAGTTCAGACAGGGTGCAACAGCACAGCTGGGCTCTGGATACTCCAGCACAATGCCTTTGTTTGGTCTCAGGAAGCCATCGGCTGAAACCGCTGATAGAGACAGACTGTGGTCCGCACAAAAGCCTCTGTCGAAGTCAGACAGCGATGGGCCCTCATAGCTCCTGGCCAGCTCTAGAAAATGAGCAGTGTTTAGGATTTACCATAGAAATGGGTTTTGTTAGATTTAATTTAAAATCAAATGAATTCATATAGATGCATGTATTAGGATTTCACCAGGTCTGTCACGTCCTGCATCCATCGGGAACGCGCAGTGTTAATTAGACTCAGCTTGCATTTATAGCTGTGCTTGATTAGCTCATTACGAGTAGTTCTTCATCTACAGGCTCACATGGAGAAACCAGAGTATTTTATTTAATATATCGTTTGGCGGAAAATAAAAGAAAGTGATTTCGTTCTCTTTAGAGAAGTTGCATTTAAATATTTTCAAAAGCTAAACCCTTAATCTGAACACATCCAAAATCTCCATTCTGAACTATCTTTATAATGCAGTAAAAGGTAAATAATGAGAAACAGAAATGATTTGAGAAACTTCGAACATGCATATTTATGTTTTGGACAACATGTTTCCATTTTAAACAAATATCAGTGATTTATCAATGAATCAGTATTTCCCTGATATATTATGGCCATTGTATATATTTTCGCTTTTGTGTAAAAATGCATTATTATTATAGCACACAGTTGTTTTTAGGGAAGCTCGTCCATGTGTTAACGAGCGCGCACGTACTGCGTCTGGGGCTCAGGGGGACGCGCACGCAACGTGTGTCCGCTGACGTCACTCGCGGGAATGGCTAAGAAAAAGAAGCGCGAGATAGAAACTTGGGCGCGCAGCAGTACATGTTTAGCTGGCGGGTCGTGGGGCGCTTTTTAATGAAAGCGTTTACTGTATTTGATCGACCATCTCATTAACATCACAGATGTTTTTGCGTTTGTATGCTGCAAGCACAGTGTCCTCGTAAAGTCTGTTTTATTGGTGCATTTTGAGCAAACTTTAGGGAGATGTCGCGGTGGACGCGCGGGTAAGTGCATAAAGAATATTATTCTCGCATGTTTAATGTCAATTTATAATAGAAGTTCACTTTAGGACAAGAAAACGATCACATCTGATGCATTCAACATACCGGTTGGGTTTGTAGATGTTGTTGACATTAAGTTTGTGAATGATGCATTGAACCCCGCCTAATATAAAAACACAAAGAGAGCGCAATCTCACGGCACCCGTTCAGTTTAAACGCTATACAGACGAGTTTAAAGACACTCTGTGTTTGCAATGTTCTTAACTAATCCAAATCATTTCTGTCTGATGCATTTACATACTTTTACACGTGTTGATGACATGCATTGAAACAATTAGCCAGATATGCTATTAGATCGAGGCGATGCTTTAACGTTACATTACACAAAACCCAACTGTGCGTCCTTGAGAGCGTCTGAATTGATTTAATCCCCTCTGATGTTGTTGGAGGAAGTTGGGTTTTTCATCTAGTTCTGATGAACATTGTCTGGCAAACACAAGGCCAGATGTCAGGTGGTGTCAGTGCACCAGCAGCACATTGTTGCCAGAGTTTGCTGATCTGTGTTCAGTGTTGTTTTCCCAACCCTAAACATGAAGTCTGTGTTTGAACAGAGAGGATGAGGAGGAGGCCATGTGTCAGGACACAGACTCCGATGTGGCTGATCAGAAGGATTGTGGGAAAGTCAAAGTGAAGTGGACCCAAGAGGAGGTATGCTGCTATAAACAAGGCCTTAAATCTTAAATCACTGAATTCATATATAGTGGGGCTTTGTTTGAAATCCTACAGAAATGAAGATTTCTGTATTAGATATTACTGGAAAAGTATTTAATTCCACTTTTTGCTCATGTGATGTGAAGTGTAATTATTAATGATCAAAAATCATTGCAGAAGGTGCTTGAGATTATGAAACTCTCTAAAACAAAAGATCGAAAACTATTAGAAAGCAGCTCATATATATAAGACACCTGAAACTACACTTTTGTTTTCCCCAAATCTCCACTTTGCACTGTTTAGAAATATATTTTTTTTTAAATTTTTTTTTTGTTTGTTTGTTTAGACCTATAAACATTGATCTTCACACAAACTGGGAGCTCATGAGATATGATAAACAGAAGCTCAGTCATGCTCTGTTTGTGTGTTGATCAATGCTCATGTGACTACAGGACAAAATAAAATACATTCATCATATAAAGCCAACATATCTTTAGAAGAAAACAAATGCTTGATTCATATGGATTACATTATTTTTTTTTTAAGTGTGAAGATTTTGGTTGTGTAAACCTGACAAAATTGGGAGAATAAATGCAACTTTTTCCTTTTTCTGGCGTGAAAGCCAGAGGATATTTGTCAAAATGAAAGATGGTGTATTTTCCAGGATGATAAGCTGCGAAAATTGGTGCTGAACTGTGGACCAAATGATTGGAAATACATCGCTGGCTTTTTATCTGTAAGTCTGTTCACATCTGAAATGCATTCAGAGAGCTCACATGAGAGATTCCTGGTCCAGTTTTATATCTCTGCAATTTTGTTGTTGTTGTTACAGAATCGATCAGAGCATCAGTGTCAGCATCGCTGGTTCAAAGTTTTGGATCCTGATCTCGTCAAAGGACCCTGGACGAAGGAGGAGGATGAGAAGGTACAAAACGTCTGATTTCCAAGCTTGGAAAAGTATGGCAATGAGTGAAATGTTAAGTCCTAAACATTTCTTTGGTGTAAATTTGACATATATTTAATATAAATTCTCTTTTTGTTTTTTATTAAGTCACATACAGATGTATTGCCTATGATTTTTTTTTTTCTACAATGTGGAAGTCAAGGATGTAATAGCTAAATCTAATCATAAGAACTGAATTTACTGTATAACATTGAAGAACGCTGGGTAGAACAGAATCCAGAAAAAATAAAACTGGAAAAACAGAATTTGTAAAAATGACACTGTAGCTTACATAGGGGCCTTACAATTGGTTTCTTAACCAGTAATCTTGACCAATCAGACTAGTCTGAGAACGTATCGCTGTGTCCAGGTGATTGAGCTCGTGAAGAAGTACGGCAACAAGCAGTGGGCGATGGTGGCCAAGCACCTGAAGGGCCGTCTCGGGAAGCAGTGCAGAGAGCGCTGGCACAACCACCTCAATCCAGACGTCAAGAAGTCTTCCTGGACCCCAGACGAAGATCTCATCATCTACAAGGCTCACTGTGTGCTGGGCAACCGCTGGGCCGAGATCGCCAAGCTGCTTCCTGGAAGGTGAACGCAGAGTAGATTTCAGGAGTGATAGATTGGTTACTTGGCTTTTAGGGAAGGCTTGTGTAGTTGAACTGGTTTAGAATCAGCAGAACGGAGCACGGCTGAATGTAACGGTGTGCAGGGGTCTGGAAGCTTCAGCTGAAAATATTTTAAAACGTTGACTGAAGATTTAAAAAATGAAGATTTATCTGTTTTTAACAGAACGGACAATGCTGTCAAAAACCACTGGAACTCCACTATCAAGCGTAAAGTAGAGACGGGTTACTACGCCGGCGTGGACACGACGCTTCATGTGCCGCAGCAGACGGAGAGTGAAGAGCTGGTGTCTGAGGAGGTACTTCTGCAGGCTTTGAGTGCACAGCAGCCCTCGGCCAGGCTTGTGGATTGACTCTTGATTTGTTTTATAGGTGGAGTTCTGCTTCGATGGAGCCAGTGAGGGCTTACCAGGCGACGTCCTGAAGAGGGTAATGAAAACATCAATGATTTTAGTTGCAGAGTGTATTACACAAAGCCAGCATATGAGGCCTGCTTTTGACATTCAAAACTTTTTGTGGCTTTCTACTAACTGTATTAAAATGCTCCGGCTGTGTTTTCTGCATTGCGACACCACATCTGTATCTTCAGTGAGAAATACAGGGACAAGTGTAGTCTAATTCAAAAAATGAGCAGATTCTGTATGTTTCAGTTCTTAGTTTTATGATGAAAGATCTGTAGTTTCAGTGCAATGCAATACAGTGATGAAACGTTCCTCGAAAGCCTGATGGATCATATCTGATACATTTGTTATTAAAAATGTCTGGATGATCAAGTAGGCTAAAGCTAAGTTGCTTCAGTCGAGTAAATGGTCACGTTGAAATATTGCTAATATCAATGTTATTCTTATGTTTGCGTTGTTAAAAAATCTGTAAAGTTTTGACCGCAAGATGTGAAGAATGAGCTGAAGGTGTACAATTACGCTAAAAGTCCTTTTTCTTGTTTTGAAAGTGTAAACCATCAGTCAGATGACAGAAGTAGAGATTGTGTGCAACAGGTTTTTCAGCCAAGTTTTGGTCATGTTGACAATTTATAGCCCTTGGAAATCTGCATATAAAGTATGACACAGCAGCAAGCTTGTGGCACTTAAATCAGTGATAGTGTTTGGTTGTTAATATGACGATGTGAGGTTAAGATATAGTTTTAAAACCTGTGTCTTTAATAAATGTGACCCTGGAGCAACAGAAGCAGTCTTAAGTCGCTGGGGTATATTTGTAGCAATAGCCAAAAAAAAAACATTGTATGGGTCAAAATTATCAATGTTTCTTTTATGCCAAAAATCATTAGAATATTAAGTAAAGATCATGTTCCATGAAGATATTTTGTAAACTTCCTACCGTCAATATATCAATACTTATTTTTTGATTAGTAATATGCATTGCTAAGAATATTTAAACAACTTTAAAGGTGATTTTCTCAATATTTTGATTTTTTTGCACCCTCAGATTCCAGATTTTCAAATAGTTGTGTCTCAGACAAATATTGTCCTGATAAACCATACATCAATTGAAAGATTATTTATTCAGAAAAATGCACACTTAAGACTGGTTTTGTGGTCCGGGGTCACAAACAATCATGTGTTTGCGTCTTGCATTCTTGTGTGTTTACAGGATCCGGATGCTCATGAGAAAGTCACCCCTGCTCCACACAAAACCGCATCTCCCAAGACCCCGAAAGCTCCAGCGAGCCCCAAAAGTGAAGGTGGAGACTCTAATGTGTCCACGTGGGTGATGGACAGCTCCGGGTTCCTCTCTCCCTCAGCGGCCCCCATGCTAAAGGAGGTGATGGAGCTCATGGATGGGGTGAGTTCAACCCTAAAAACAACAGCTGCTATCTGTAATTATCAGCAAATATCTTATACCATATATATATATATTATAATTGATATTGCTACTAAAAACAGCCGTCACCTTACTCTCTGTAATTTGATCAAGTGAATTAATTGGTCAGAGATGAACTGCTACTACTGTCTGCTGATGGCATTTAGCTGCTGACGTAGATGAGGTGAGAATAACTTAGCATAGATCAGTAATGTTTCACAGCAAAATGCATAATGGCGTCATTTTCCAGCAAAAGTGTTTAAATAGTGATACACCGAATAAACAGGCTTGGCTGAAAGCGAAAATTACGGGCTCAGAAACACAGAACGTTTACTTTTCTCAGTAAAATAGCTTTGTTACTCAAAAAAAGTAGTCTACTACAAAATTACTAATTACTACTTTAAAATTGTCATTTGATTACATTACTGATTACTGCATTTAAAAAGTAATCAGATAACTAATTATTTTACTGTCAAGTTTACTTTATTCTTATCAAACCTAAAAAAATACACTACAAAGTGAAACTTCTAGTACTTTCATTAATATTGATTGAACAATTACATAAGTATTGTTTGTATACACGCAATATCAAGAAAACTTTTTATTTCTTTATTTTTTGGTTTTGTAAAACAAAGAAAAACAAATAGGGTGCGCTTTCTGCATTCTCCGTCTCCGTGAATATCTTCCTGAAACGAGTCACTAAAATGAACGAAAATGACGAGAAGTATATCTAAAGAAAGTTTGAAGTGTCTATTTTTAAATGAAGTAAGTCATGATGAAATCAAATATTCTCTGATAAAATAATCCGTGAGGTACAGTCTTTCCCATCAGAGCTCAATAATGTGATCAGGCCCACGCACATCGCACGCTGTGAGATCATCATCCACACAAAACCAGGCTTGAGACGCGCGAACATGTGAGTATCTACAGACACGCTGCGAGGAATAAGACTTGAATTTAACGCAGAAGAAGAATGCGATGCAACGCGGCTTAATCCAGCGGCGGATCTCAGTCTGATGAGTCATTTCTACTTATTAGTGTTACTGTGAACAAACTCTTCCCAAATTATAATGCCAGACTAAAATATGTGAAATCCAATGCAACATTTTGAAATATGATAGGTAACCTTGTTGTAGAACTCGTCTGCATTTTAGATAGATATAATTAAAATTAATTAATTATTAATTCATTAATTTCCTCTCACTGTTGTTTGATCTGAATGGCAGACAGGACAAACACTGGACAGCTTCCCCTTTAAGACTGAAGTCTAGATTCAATATACTGCTTCTTTTTCAGCTGTTCACTCTCTCTCAAGACCTAAATCACTGTTTGTGAGGATACTTGCAAAGACGGGGTTTCTGATGCATATAAGTGTGTTTATGTAATCGTTCAAAACCAACAAGGCGGCAAAAAAATGTGGGCTCCTCTCACACAGAAACAGAGATGGTGCACGCATATAGCTCTGTTGTTTATGTTTCAACAGTTTGAAATGGTTTGTATTAAAACAGCAGTGTTTAAAACCGCGTGTCCATGCTACAGATGTAGTTCCTCGTTTACTCCTGGCTGCTCGTTCTCCACCTGGGTCTGTCTCCCCTTCACACCCCGTGGTGGCGTGTAAAGATTGCAGTCATCCAAACGATGAAAAAGTATTACTGTAAACAGTGTATTTTGTGACACCACAAAATAAACAATAGAGCATAATATGAAATGACTTTTTATTTTGTCCATTTGATATATATGGTCGTATCGCACAGCTCTAGCCTGATGATGATAATGCTTTCTTCCACAGATCTGGAGGGCTGGTGTACGATGTCGGACTTTGAGCTGCCGGAGGAGAGCCAGAGCTCCGAGCTGCTGCAGTTTCGTCTGGAGGGCAGCACCCTGCAGGAGCTCAGCAAGGGCAGCAAAGGGGAGCTCATCCCCATCTCACCCGGCGGGGCGACGCCTCCGTCCATCCTGAGCCGCCGCAGCCGCCGCCGCATCGCCCTTTCACCAGACCCCAACGACTCCATGACCCCCAAGAGCACACCGGTCAAAATCCTGCCTTTCTCTCCTTCACAGGTACCGCACACGCTTTCACATCACTGCCATATTTACACCTCATTATTAAGGTCCAGATCACGCAGTTAGCACCAGCGGTCGACCAATATTTTGCCTTTTTTTTGTTTATTTTTTATTATCGGCATTGGGCAACATTTTGGAAGCAGGACCTTTATTTTATTGGCGTGGTATATGACAAAATAAGTTTGCCAGTCAGACTTATCAAATTTTGCTGAGTGCACTGCTAGTTGCAGTTTAATTCATTTTTATTCATATTTTCAACAGTTTCTTTCTTTGTGAAGAATTCTGAATTCTCTAAAATAATTTAATCAGATTAAAAATTAAAAATTTAATTTAATTTGAAATGATTGTAATGCAAAATTAATATAAATTTCACCAGCAGCTATGCATGTTTTTTTATTATCTTTTATATATTGTCATATCAGCTTTTTTATCAGGTACCACGCTCTCTAAGATATCAGAACTGACATCAGCCGTCTTTTTCCAGCTATCTTTAACCCTAAAAAGGGCAGAATCATAAAGAGACATCAGAAAATTAATGTATTGATATTTTCTATCTTATTGGGACTCACATAATACAATTTCATTATTTTATTTATATATAATTTTTTGCCGGCTCAACATCATGATGTCTATCAGACAATGGCATCGTCTGTCTCGGCCCAACCCTAGTTATTACAACTTTTTATCTCACAATTCTGACTTTTTTTCACAGAATTGTGAGATATAAACTCGCAATTGCGTATTATAAAATCAGAATTGCAAGATATAAACTAGCAATTCTGAGAAAAAAAGTCAGAATTGTGAGATAAAAAGTATTCAGTGGTGGAAATGGGCTTA
Source organism: Cyprinus carpio (assembly GCF_018340385.1). Lineage (NCBI taxonomy): Eukaryota > Metazoa > Chordata > Actinopteri > Cypriniformes > Cyprinidae > Cyprinus > Cyprinus carpio. The sequence continues at coordinate 553,166 of NC_056607.1, read as the reverse complement.
CATACAAATCAATAATTTTCTGTCACAATATCACTTCTATTACAAAGCAGTTATCAAATATGGATCCTTGACTGTCATACATTTCCAATGATATGTGTTTTGTCAAGATTACAAAAAGACTTGATTTTCTAAAACACAAGACACAAAATCACAGAGTCTGTATGTTTTTATATCTTTATTTAAAAAGGCGACGTATCCCCTGAGATGCAAACATTTAGAGACAGATTACAAAAAATGTAAGCATTTAATTCATAAAATTTCAATGTTAACCTAATAAGCTGATGCTGAACAACAGCTGTTTAAACCGGCAAGTCATTGTTTTTATTGACTTCTTCTCGAACAAGTTGTTGGCCGTTCTGAGTTTAGTTTTGTTTTGAGCAGCTGAATGTGACAATATCTGCTTGTGTATAGCAGACACACACACTCACAGATCCTTAAGAGAGAAACCATCCGACACGTTTGATTCAGAAAGGCTTCACAACAGTAGCTGTGCTCCTTTATTTACTGTAAAATGGTTCTGAGTTTTAATATTTTGCTGTTTTTACAGTTCCTCAATATGTGGACCAAGCAAGACACGCTGGACCTGGAGAATCCTTCTCTGACGTCGACTCCTGTTTGCAGCCAGAAGGCCTCCGTCACCACACCCCTGCACCGCGACAAAACCCCGCTCACGCAGAAGGAGAACTCCCTGTACGTCTCAGCCTTCACAGACCGCTTTATTCAGATCATTTCAAATGTCAGATGTCATTGTTAAACTCTTAATTTGCCCTCCTGTAGCTTTATCACACCAAATCACAAATCTGACCTGGATACGACTCCCCGAACCCCCACTCCATTTAAAAACGCCTTGGAGAAGTACGGCCCTCTGCGGCCCCTGGTGAGAGTCTTCCTCGTTTAAACGAGTTTAATCTCATACAGCTCACTGATGCTTGACCTGCTGTTCTGGTTTTGATACTGTGAATCTGTGTCTCTTGATTCTCTTAAGCCTCCGACTCCAAATTTGGAGGAAGACCTTAAAGAAGTGTTGCGCAGCGAGGCAGGAATTGAGCTGATAGTAGAAGATGAAACTCCTACGGAGAAGAAACGCAAACAAGTGGTAAGACGGCACACACAGACTTCTGTAGGGGTGAATGGGAGACAACAGCAAATATCATTTTTTTATTTTTTTTTTGTTGTTGTTTTTTTCATCTCATTTGCTTGAATAGCAATACTTTTTCCCGAGCTTTCAAAAAAAGGGGGCGACCTCAGCAAAAACGTCACTCGCAAATTAATATTTATGGCACGCAAATGCGACTGTTTTAGTCGCAGTTTTTGGAGCCCCCCCCCCCCTGCCCCCCCCCCCACCCCCAAGATATTTCCCAAGTGATGTTTAACAGAGCAAGGCAATTTTAACAGTATTTCTTAATATATTTTTCATCTGTAGAAAGCCTTATTTCAATTTGCCTGAAATAAAAGAATTATATAATGCATATATAAAAACTGCTAAGGTCAATATTATTACCCCCCTTAAGACATTATCTGTTTGATTGGCTACAGAACAAATCACCATTGTCCATTGATAGTGAAATAATATGTACTGTCATCATGGCAAAGACAAAAAAAAAAAGTTTAGACTTGAAAAAAGAATTATGCTCACAAAGGAGGAGAAGCAGATACACGTTTATCAAAGCATTTTCAAGAGTCGAGAACAGCCTGAGAAGTATTAATTGTGTGTCTCTTGTAACAGCATCGGCCGCCGATGAAGAAAGTGCGCAAGTCTCTGGCTCTGGATGTCATTGACTGCAGTGAGACTGCTGCTGCACGAAAGCAGCAAATTAAACACACAGTCAAAACCAGCCAGAAGGTACAGAAACCGGACCGATGGTGTTACTGGGCAAATGCATCACTGAACAGATTTAAAGCATGTTTTGTTTTGAAACTCCAGGCTCAGATGGCGCGGTCGCTCCCTCTGGTGTCCTCTTGTGGTGTGAAGGAAGAGAATGTGTTGGATCAAGGATTTATTCTTGGCCCGAATGAGAGCGGGCTGCCCGCTAAACCTGTGCCTCCCACACTGAAACAGAGTCCTCCATTACCTGTAAGTGCTGTTAGATCAGACAACGACATGTTTACAAAACATAACTTATTATCATGTTTACAAATTATATGCAGTCATAATAGATTATCACAACACAGCAAGAGGTTTTTTTCTCAGTTTATAATTAAGTGTTTATTATGCACTGATGACCGACATTGGTCAATTGGACGCTCTGCGGTGAATGGGTGCCGTCAGAATGAGAGTCCAAACAGCTGATAAAAACATCACAATAATCCACAGCACTCCAGTCCATCAGTGAACATCTGAAGAAGTGAAAATCTGCGTGTTTGTAAGAAACAATCCATTCTTAAGATGTTTTAAGTTCAAAATGAAATTTACAAATGAAAACGGCTCTAAACAAATATGTGGCTGGATTTTGATGCGAGAGACAAAAGGAGATGGGACTTTTTCAATGGATGAAGTGTTATTATGGATTATGGACAAGCCAAATTGAAATGAATAAAAATCTTACAAATGCAGATTTTCACTTCTCCAGATGTTCACTGATGGACTGGAGTGCTGTGGATTATTGTGATGTTTTTATCAGCTGTTTGGACTCTCATTCTGATGGCACCCATTCACTGCAGAGCATCCATCGCTGAGACACTGATGCAGTGCTACATTTCTCCAGATCTGGTGAAAAAACAAACTAATCTACATCTTAGATGGCCTGAGAGTGAGCGCATTTTCAGCAAAACAGCATTTTTTTACAGCATTTTGTGTGAACTATTCCTTTAAATAAGTTTTATTTCACTAGACAAAAATAGGCATCACCATATGGTTATTTCATTTAAATCATTTCACTGTTAAATTTCCAGCAGCAATAGTTAAATCCTGATATATACTGCAGCCATGATATTTAAAAAAAAATTGTCCATTTGAGAGAGGAAAAAAAAAAAAATGTTTTTTTTGTTTTGTTTTGTTTTTTTCCTGCTAGATGTCTCCAGCCTGGGAAACAGTTGTCTGTGGACGGACGAAGGACCAGCTGATCATGACGGAGAAAGCAAGGCGGTACCTTCGCTCTCTAAAATCTCATGCACCAAACCGAGCGCTCATACTTTCCTGATCCCACGCCGAGCCCCAGTGCAGATTCTGGATAATTTTCTACAAAGCATAATGTGTAAAATTTGTTTTGATTAAAAAAAATGTAAATGTCATGTAGAATATGAAATCAATTACTGTTCCAGAATAGAGACTTTAATGCTGATAATGCTCTTGTCCTGTTTTCTGTGGCATATTAGCAAATTCAGAACACCACCTGACTTCATTTAACCCTGTATAATAAGTGTGTTGCTATTTTATTTTATTTATGTATTGTCCAACTGTTTTTGATGTGGCAGCAAATACAAAAGGGCCAACATGCTGAGCTGAGTAAATGATCAGGTTGCTGTTCAGGAATCTCAGTATCGTTTTATATTCTGTTCTGCATATCTGTAAGGATATCGAGACATCTGCTGGACTCGGCTCATGTGATGTACTAGCTGTATATACAGTCTGTGTATTAAAAGAAATAGGTTGACATTTTTCCTAGCTTTAAGTTGGTCAAAATGTTGCACATCTTGAAGTTTTGTAAAATAACATTTAGGACCTTAGGCTAGGGCTTTAATTCAGTGCGCATAGAAACTTTTTATTTTTGAAAAAGAAAAAAGTAAGTTATTGTGTGCTACAAAAAGAAAAATAAAAGAGCCATGGACTGTCTTGATGGTAACATTTAGACCATGTATTTCTGTGTAACTAGCATTTTCAAAAATAATTGTCTAACTATTTCGGTTTTCCTGAAATGTGATTACCTTGTCCTTTGGTAAAAGCTGTATGCTATGCTGCTCGTATTTAAAGTTGAGTTGAGATGGATGTAAGGTGCAGTTTTATCTGGTTGCGTGCAGAACTGATGGCATGCAGTGACAGTATTGTGCTAAATCAAATGTATATAACTGAGCTTGTAACACACTGCAGTAGTTACAGCATTTAAATCGAGGTCAAGTTTTTGTTCTTTCATGTGGGGTTGTGTTGGATGATTTTTTTCCCTAAGGAACATAAAAGGACTTACCAAAAGATCAGATGTGCTCTTTTTCTATACCATGAACGGATGCATGATGCCCCAGAACAAACATGCTGCTTTTCTCGGTTAAATAGAAGTAGCATGTTACAGAAAGATGCTTAACTGTTGCACATGGTGAAATGGCAGACGCCGGTGTTTCTCAGGATGATTTTAGCTAAAGTCTCGTTCCTGAGCAGTCAGTTGACTGGACGGCCATCCTCCTGGACTTTACTAGAGCTGCCGTTTTGGGTGATTTAGCTTCTATTCATTGAGAGGCAGATTGGCCACATAATGTCAGGATCTACTGAACTGCATGACTTTCTTCTACTGAAATGTGTTGGCTACCTTTGACTTGTATGAAAAAAAAGGCATTTATGAAAATATCTTTTGTTCCACAGATAAAAGAAAACTTTATAGGTTTGAAATCTTCACTTAAAAACACAAATTTTTGTGTCATGCCCAATCAAAATAAGTTTGTCAATATATGCAACACATGTTGTAATTGTGTGAGCTCTTTAATGATACCACACAGAAAGAATACAGACTAAACACGCAGACTGAAAATGACTTAACTTGATGTTCATAACATTCTGGGACTCATTTCTTTGCACTGCTTCACTCTGTATACTTTCCACTTTTTATATACAGTACAGACCAAAAGTTTGGAAACATTACTATTTTTAATGTTTTTGAAAGAAGTTTCTTTTGCTCATCAAGCCTGCATTTATTTGATCAAAAATACAGAAAAAAAATGTAATGTGATATATTATTACAATTTAAAATAATTGTTTTTAAATTTATTATACTTTAAATTATTATTTATTTCTGTGATGCAAAGCTGAATTTTTAGGATCATTATCACATGATCCTTTAGAAATCATTCTAATATGATAATTCATTATCAAAGTTGGAAACAGTTCTGCTGCTTAATATTTTTTCAGAACATGTTATACTTTTTTAGGATACTTTGATGAATAAAAAGTAAAAAAAAAAAAAAAAAAAAAAAAAAGAAGAAGCTATGTTTTTAAAATATAAATATTTTGTAATAACAATATACACTACTGGTCAGTAATTTGGGGTCAGTAATTTTTTTTCTTTGTTTTTTTAAATAAAATCAATACTTTTATTCAGCAAGGATGTGTTAAATTGATAAAAAGTGATAGTAAAGAAAATATATTATTAGAATATATATTATTAGAATCTTATTTTTATTTTGAATAAATGCAGTTCTTTTTAACCTTTTATTCATCAAATATATTAGACAGCAGAACTGTTTCCAACACTCATAATAAATTAGAATATTAGAATGATTTCTAAATGATCATGTGATAGACTGGATGTTACATGTGACACTGAAGGCTGGAGTAATGATGCTGGAAATTCAGCTTTGCATCACAGGAATAAATTATTTTTTTAAAGTATATTCAAATAGAAAACTATTATTTTAAGTTGTAATAATATTTCACAATATTACTGTTTTTTCTGTATTTTTGATCAAATAAATGCAGGCTTGATGAGCAGAAGAGACTTCTTTCAAAAACATTAAAAATAGCAATGTTTCCAAACTTTTGGTCTGTACTGTATATTTTTTTAGTTAATTGGTGTTCACAGTCTAGTTCATTTTTTGAGAAAGGCTCCTGTTTCACTGAAAGACCAAATAAAATGAGTCAGAATGGGAGAGATGGCAGTGACTGTGTCTAAACTTGCAGCGTTCAGTTATTGCTGGGTGTGAGTTCATATGATAACAGCAGTCTTTACTCAGTTCCTCTGTAGTCAGAAGTGTGTTAGCACAGATATGTTCATGTTCAGTGTTCAAGCTCATTCATCTCTCAGACCACCTTTCATACATTTGAGTCTGTTTTGTCACTTTACAGCAGAGCGAGCTCATGAGCTGAAAGATCAGATTTGATCACTACTGACTGTAACCTGATGTGGAGTTGCCAACTCTCACTCATTGCCATAAGACAAATGATTTCAGCCTGCACACACTACCCAACTAAACCTCACACCAAATAACAAAATAAATCAATAAATGCAATAATTTAGATTGAAATTTGCATCATAAAATCCATAATAGTAACTGTAGAGGGGTCTTAAAGAGTTATTTTGCATTAGGCCTTAAATAATCCAATTCCTTTAAAGAGATACATGAGATATTTTATATGATAAACATTTAATTTAGGCTTTCATTTCCATCTGAGTAATCAGCACGTACATAAAATGCAGAAGCTCAAAGCTTTGGGAGATGCAGAAGAAACTGAGATTTTGTTCACAAGCGTCTGTGTTTAACAGGTGTGATGTTCTCTGTATGTGGATGGAAAACATCACAATAATACTAAACACCACACTAAGTGAAAGGTTGTGTTTGTAAGAAACAAATTCATCATTAAGGTATTTTAACTTCCAGATCTGGCTAAAATGAGAGTCCATAAAGCGTTCCCTCAAACTCAATCTTTCATACAGTATTTGCCTGAAGCTACTCTATATACAGATTATTGTCTATATATTAATCAGCCTGGTCTTGGTTTTTATTTTTTTTATTTATATATCATTATATTTATTAGTATAACATATTATTGGCTTTTAAGTGGCTGGGGGGTCTCTGAGACATCCCTGAGCACGTCCCTGTACAAATATATTACACACGGATACACACCCTCGACAAAAAGTTTTTTTTTTTCTTTTTTCTTTAATCGTGTTGTTTGCTGCGTCATGAGCTTTTGTTTCGTTTGTTAATCGGGCAGAAGATCGACAGCTAGTTTCACTCAGCTCTCGGTTTTCGGTAGGTACAAGTTTAACAGACACCCTTACGAAAAAGAAGTTTATTCAAGTGTGCTATTAGTATTCCTTTTTTAAACTAAATATAGGAAAGTATGATTTTAGTTTACTTTTTATGTACTCCTCAGAAATATACTTAAAATGACATTTAAGTATACTTGACTTATACTTACAAAAAGTCTAAATATACTTGAACTTTACTTAGGTATACTTAATAAAATAAACTTGAAGTATACTACTTTTTGGTAAGGGCAGTTTTGTTCTTGTGTGTCAGTACTATCGTCGACAGTATTATCTGGAACTAATATTCTCGAAATGCGCAGGAAATGTAATAATGGTATTGTCCTTTACTTTGACCGTCAACAATCATCGAAGTTGCAGTCTAAATAATAAAAAACTACAAGCATTATGTGTGAAGACAGAAATTAAAAACGCATTCAATTTAAAATAAGTATTTGAAAGTTTTTTTTTTTCCTTCACAGAACTGTACAGACTTATGAAATGAAAATGAAACTAAACGTGTTTTGCTGTAACTGATATTGACTAAGCGTTGACAAACACGGGGTGCATTTCAACATTATCTTATACATTTTAGCAATAGTAACAAACTAAACAGGCCTGATTATCTTATACATTTTAGCAATCAGATAACACCTTTCAACAGGTGAGAAATCGCATATGTAGCCTACAATTCAGTTTTCAGTCTAAATCTCATGTATGCTAGTATCTGAAATAGATAAAATACATACAGTATTTGACCATATTAATACAGAAGGGCAAATGCCAGTGTTAAGGTCTTAACTTGTTGCTGTTAACAAACATTACAATTACAGATAACTCTTTTTTTTTAGAAGTAATGAGTAAAGTAGTAAGTGTTACGTCTTGATCCAGTATGTTTTATATTACTTCATTTGAGTATCAAATGTGAAGATGTGTTTAAAAGGTCAGTATTTCCATCTGTCACGCAAGAGACAATGATTTGATGTATGGACCATGGCTGAATTAAATTACTAACAGAGAAAATTGAGCTTGTTTTAATGGCAGTAAAATGAGCCTGTTTTAAAAATCCAATATTGTCTAAAGTTTAAAATTTACTGAAACAGGAAGCACAGACACTGAAGTAATGTTGGAACATGTTAGAACATTTAGTGCCTCTCATAACTGACTATACAACAGATAACTGACTGACATCCCAAATAGCCGATCCATCCTAATGAACTGTTGCACACATACAAACCGCCTTTTCTGACACATTCCTTTAATTATGGTATAAATGTGTTTTTATGTCTCATTTTATATAAAGTTTCTAGAGTGGTTAGTTAATAGAAGAGTTTTGTATATTCTGTTCCCAAAATCAGCCAGTAATCCAAGAAAAGTGCAAGCTTTGAATCAGAGTCGTTGATCTTTATGACACTGACTTTTGTTGATTTTACATTTCTGTAACTAAATGTTTTCTCCATTAATATTTGAGTGAGTTTCATTACGCTTTGCCATAACGGTCAGTTAATTCTAATGTTTTGTTGTTGTGGTCATCAGTGCTGTTAAGACACCACACACAGCCACAACACACACACACAACACACACACAACATGCACACACACTACACTCGCCAATATGTGGTTTACGGGGATTCTCCATAGGCGTAATGGTTTTTCTACGGTACAAACTGTATTTTCATCCCCTTACCTTAACCCTACACCTAAACCTGCAAATGACACAAAACTACAAGCAATTTTTGAATGTAAAAAAACACTGTTTAATATGTTTTTTAAGACTTTTGGTTTACAGGGACACAGTATGTGTGCTCATGATGTTATACACATTTGTGTCTTCATAAACCATATACAGTATACCAGAATACACACACTGTTAGACATACTTCACTCCTGTATTTTAAATAAAGTTGCCTTTTTTGAATGTGCCTCTATGTTATTGTTTTGAAGCTGTTTTGTAGTTAAATCTGTTACTCTTTTCCCCCCTGTAAGCTGCTAGTAGCTCTAAAAGTTCTAACATATCACAGAACTGCATCTCTTAAGTTTAAAGGTTATAAGGATGGAAAAGATAAAGAAGTGACTGCGCATAGATGAAGCAACATTTTGTGAGTGTAACACAAAAGTCCTTGCGGAGGAGAACAAAGCTCCATCATCAAGGTAAGGTATGTTTACTTATCTAGGAATTATGCACTAAAGAACACACAATCATCTCAGGACAACAGTTTGAACACGAGAAACAACCATGATTTAAAAGATAGCAATATAGAGGGAAAATACAGGGGATGGTGATGGGCTGATGTGACGGGACTATAAAACTCTTAAATGAAATCCAATCGTATGTTTTTTTAGGTGAAACCAGCACTTCGAACCTCGAGGTGACTTTAGCAGTGTCAGAAGACAGGAAACACTAGTGCGGGATGTTGCTAGCAAACAGCAACACATGTCTGACGCTTCAAATGATGCTGAGATCACAAAAACACATTTTAAAATGACAACATGAGACCCAGTCTGGGGACTCACTGTTCCCCTCCGCCTCAGTTCTGGTAACCTGCTTCATAAAAGCTTACAAGAAAAGCGCTGGAGCTAAGTTGAGAAAACAACATGAGGGTCTCTATGAGGAAGCAGAAGTGTCAGTCTCATTCAAAAAAAAATCCACGCCAGAAATTCAAGCAGTGAGTCTGTCTCCAAAGCCCTACGATGAGGACTGCGCTCAGAAACTTGCAAAACTGAATGTGTGGGGAGTTGTGAGTGGGATGGCGTTCCACTTATCAGTTACTAACCTGACATGGGATCAGAGGCTGTGAAGGCGGAGGCCTTTGTAAAAACACCATCAAGTCAGAGAAGAACAAAGATGATTGAGTAACCGCATGTCGCTGCAGTGAGACTGCGCGAGTTCTATTGGAACGAAGAGATTCTACAGACAGCATTAAAAGAGAGAGACAACCAGAGCAGAAAAACAATCGTGCGTAAAAAACAAATCAAATTGAAATGGATTGTAGTAGATAACGAAACTTTCTTCACACAAAGCAAATTTTCCACATGCCACTATGGACAAAAAAAGAGGACTTCCGACTCACACTTGAGATGGACAAGGTTCATTGGATCGAATGAAACTTTCTTATACGGAGAACAAGGCAGTTATCACAGCTTGAACCAAAGTATGGTGTGGTTTTTCATGACAGAAGAAAAAACACAGAAAAAATCGTAATTAAGATTCAGGCGCCAATCCAAAAAGGAGACCAGCATATTAGTCTTGAAAAGCCAGGCTCCCTCACAGAGGAACTGAAACACACTCTACCAGAAACTAGCCTCAGCGTGCTGTCAGCTAGGAGAACGCACAAAACCCTACGATTAAAACGGAGCTGTGGCCCCCCAATAGTAGAGAAAACTTCCGCAGGAACATTATTGTGTTGTTGTAGCAGATGAATTCAGTCCCTGGAAGCTCGTTGGACTGCCAGAACATCTCGGTCCTGCCATTGCTGCCTATTGAGAGGGAACTTTCAGAAGCATCTGTTTGGATGACAACATGAAAGAAACTGATGGGATACTCAGGTGACAGTCCTCGATGCAAGAGGAATCAGATGGAATCAGACGCCTGATTATGGATCAGAGCAGGGGGCGGAGCTGTAGGAGATGAGGAGAGTGAATTTTAGAGGGCGAGATGAAACAGATGGTTTCAATAAAGAATCAGAAGAAAAATCTAAACATGAGAGTAAAGGTGCTCATGCTGAAGAGGAGATGTGCGCTATTTGTATGGACAGCTTCAATGACAAGGAAAAACTGAAATGCAGGCATGAATTCTGTCGGGAATGTATAAGAAGGTCAGTGGAGAGTCTGGGACCCATCTGTCCTGTGCGTAAAGAAGTCTTTGGGAAAATGGAGGGGAACCAACCGGATGGAACAATGAAAGTAACAAAGAGCAGATGGAGTCTCCCTGGATATCCACAATGTGGGTACTATTGAAATTACACTACGAACATACCGCGCGCATTCAAAGGGTAAGAAAAGAAATGGTAAAAACTGATTTGTGATTGACTTGTGATTAATAATAATAATAATAATAATAATAATAATAATAATAGTAATATAAAATCAAAGAACTTTGCAGAAGCTCTATACTGTGTGATCTCTTGGCCGCAGACCTGAGCTTTATAGCACCAACTATTCTGTAGAGCTGTGTCCAGTCATGTTCCTGGAGGGTCACTGAAAAAACACACCTGAACCAACTAATCGAGGTGTTCAGGATTACTAGAAACATTAAGGCAAGTGTGCTGGAGCAGGTTGGAGTTACATTTTGTTGAAAATTGGCCCTCCTGGAGCAGGATTAGACACAGTGCAGAAAAACGATGAAAACACAAGCACACAATATAAAGCATAAAATGTTTTATTTATTTCTTTGTTTTTTTAAATTAATGTTATATTTTATTTACATATATATGTTATATTTTATTTATATATAACATATATATATATATATATATATATATATATATAGAAATATATATATATATATATATATATATATAAAGATGATGTGGATTACTGTACCATAACCATATATATATATATATATATATATATATATATATATATATATATATATATATTAGGGCTGTCAAATGATTAATCATGATTAATCACATCCAAAATAAAAGTTTTGTTTACATAATACTATGTGTGTATACTGGTGTATTAGTTATTATGTATATATAAATACACACACATGCATGTATATATTTAAGAAGAATATGTTATGTTTATATATTAAATATATTTATATATAATATAAAATATAAAAATATAAATATATAAATGTATATACATGTAAATATTTTCTAAATATATAATTTATGTGTGTGTATTTATATATACATAATAAATATACCCTGTACACATACATATATTATGTAAACAAAACTTTTATTTTGGATGTGATTAATCGTGATTAATCATTTGACAGCCCTAATATATATATATATATATAAATATATATATATATATATATATATATATATATATATATATATATATATATAAATATATATATTTTTTTTATTAATTAATTAATTTTATTTTTTTGAAGAAGAAGCATCCAAACCCGGGAGAGCATTTTCATGGCGCAAGACATCGTGCGTACTTACCAGACAACCGTGAAGGAAATGAAGTGCTTGTACTGCTGCATAGAGCTTTTAATCAGAAAGTGATCTTTACTGTTGGGACCTCGACGACCTCTGGTATAAAGAATGCTGTCACCTGGAATGATATTCATCATAAGACCAATATACACGGCGGGCCTGAAAAGTATGAGTTCATATAAAGTCATATAAAGTTTAATTCTCCATCATGTCCTACAAAATCATTAATCAAACATTATGTTTTTATTTGGGTTTCATGTAAATAATATAGTGTATCTAAACTTGTATATTTATATTTTTTTCTGTCAACAGTTATGGCTATCCAGACCCTGACTACCTGAGGAGAGTGAAGGATGAGTTGAAGGCCAAAGGCATTGAATGAGGATTTGATTTATGTTCCCAAATGCACATCTAAGCCTAATGTTTACAAAGAAGACATTTATTGATTATAATATTGTATTCTTAATTTATATATAGTGATTTTCAGAAGTATTCAAACAACTCAAACACCAAATTGTGGCTCCACTTACAGAAGATGAATAAAGGGGGAAAAAGTTAAATGTTTGTGTCATTTGTAATTGAGAAAAAACACTGGTAACACTTTACAATAAGGTTCTATTTGTCAACTATATTTAATGCATTAACTAACATTAACTATCAATGAGCTATACATTTGTTACAGTATTTTTTTTTTTTTTTTTTTTTTTTTACATTTTGTTAATGTCAGTTATTGAAATACAGCTGTTCATTGTTAGTCCATGTTAGCTCAGGTCCATTGAGTAACATTAATAGACACAACTTTTAATAATGCATTAGTTATTATTTAATTCTTTCTTTCTGTTTTTATTATTATTATTATTATATTGTTATATTCCATCCCTACTGTGTTATTCCTATGTATGTCTGCACTATGTTGTACTTTCTTCTGCAGTGGAAGCTCCTGTCATCAAGTCAAATTACTTGTGTGTGTAAACATTCTTGGTAAAAAAAGCTCTTCTGATTCTGATTCTCAATGTTGCAATCAACATTTAATAAAACAACATTAAATAAGTACTTTTAAATATTTTTCATTGCTAGTTTATGTTAACCAATGTGGTTAGCTAATGTTAACAAATGGAACCTTATTCTAAATTATCATTATTTTTTTATTTTTTGTTTAAGACCATATTTTTCCATTTAGTGTTGTTTTAATGAAGGTGATGGACCTTCATGTTTTAGTCTTGTGATTTTCATGCTTATCACTGCAAATATGAAGTGAGTATATAAAGTTCCACACTAAAGGCTCCTGTGTTTTTGTCCTGATATAATAAAATGTGTGTAGTACTTATTTTAATGTGGGACTATGGAAAATTTATATTTGTAATTATATTTAGATTTAGATTTAAATGTTAAAGTTTAACATAAGTTTTTAGTTCTGATAAAAATGTAATAATGTTCTTTATAAGTAATTTATAAATTATTAAGCTAATCATTTACAAAACATGACTATATGTTCATAAATGATTAATGAGTGGTATGTTAATGCTTTATGATTTGAACTTTTTTTAAGTTAACTTAATCATTAACTAATCATTTATAAATGACTTACAAAAGAACATTATTATAAAGTGTTACCAAATGTTTAACCACAATTTAACAGAGAAATCAACCTACCAATGGTTTGCTTAAACATTGTCTGAATGCAAAGCTGAATGAAAACATACAAAACATGGCACACTTCATCAAATCTTTCGAGCTGTCTATAAAAAAAAAAAAAAAAAAAAAAAAAAATTCCCATCATGTTGAACCAGAGGGCCCAAATCAATGTTAGAGGTCTTATTAGTACAGTTTGGACCGAATATCATGAATTCAGTCTTGCTCTCATTAAAATGTAAAAAATGTAAGGCCATCCAATCCATAATGTCTTTGAGACAGTCAAAAACAAGTTTTAAAGGACTGGCATTTTTCCGTTTCAGTGGCAGATAAATTTGTGTGTCATCTGCATAACAGTGAAACGAAATGTCATATTTCCTGAGAATTGACCCTAATGGGAGCATATACAAGGAAAACAGCATTGGGCCGAGAATAGAGCCTTGAGGGACTCCAAATGGAAGGGGTGCTAATGGGGAAACATGGTCACCAAGGCGGACAGAAAAAGTCCTGTCTGATAAGTAGGACCTAAACCACTTCAGAGCAGTACCTTTAATACCAACAAAATGTTCCAACCGGGAAAGTAAGATATTATGATCAATGGTGTCGGTGTCAGATGTGAGATGTGAGATATAAGAAATTGCTGAGTCTCCTGAGTCAGTAACCAATAAAAGGTAATTAAAAACCTTTAAAAGTGCCGTTTCTGTGCTATGAAGAGCTTTAAAACCCGACTGATATACTTCTAAAATTGTATGTGTATCTAAGAAAGATTGCAATTTTCTCTAATATTTTAAAAAGAAAGGGGAGTTTAGAGATTGGTCTATAATTAGACAGAACCGTAGTGTCCAGGTTGTATTTTTTTTTATCAGAGGTTGGACCACAGCATGTTTAAAATCTAGTGGAACAACACCTAAGGTCAAACTGCTATTTATAATTTCTTGAACTACAGGCCCAATGGTATCAAAAATCTCCTTTAAAAGATGTGGTGGAACTACATCTGTGGGACAGGTAGAGGGTTTCATCTGATTAATGACATCTTTCAAAAGAGAAAGATACACAGGCTCAAACTGGTTAAAAACAGCTGAGCCATTGATCAGTACAGAGGGGTCTACAGAAGGAGGTATAATGTGTGTACTGATAACTGATACCTTATCCACAAAAATTGTAAAAACCTCTTGCAAGTGTCAGAGGACACATCAGAAAAAGTAGGTTGAGAGGCATTCAGTACAGAATTAATTGTACTAAAAAGAGCTTTAGGTTTATGAGAATTTTTAAGAATAACATTAGACAAATACTTTGTTTTCTGAGCTTTAACAGTTTTTTGGTATTTGTACCAAGTCTCCTTTAAGATGTCAAAAGACACCTGCAGCTTGTCTTTTTTCCACTGACGTTCAGCTCTCCTACACTCACATCTGACAGTGTGGGTAATATCATTCAACCATGGCTCTGTTTTTGGCTTAGGATGAGTAATTTTAAAAGGAGCAACAATATCCAAAACACTTTGACAGGTGGAATTAAACAGTAAGGTTAGCTCCTCAGTATTAAAACATGATGGAAATGTAACATAAGTTTCAGAAGAATTTTGAAAAACAGCAGAGAACTGAGCAGCAGTGGAGGAGTTAAATATACGACATTGCCGAGCTGGAATAATAGAAATGTCAAAAAGAACAGGCATATGATCAGAGAAAAATTACTTTAGAAATTTTAAGGTTAGAAACAGGTAAACCACACGATAAGATGAGATCTAATGTGTGACCATGGACATGTGTCGAACCCATCGCAGACTGAACCAGGTTAAAAGAATCAATTAAATGTAAAAAGTCTTTAACCAGAGGCTTCGTAGGGCAGCAGACATGGATATTAAAATCACCAATAATTAAAATCCTGTCATAATTCGCCATAATTCCAGACAAAAAGTCAGAAAAGTCATTGATGAAATCCTTGTTGTACTTAGGTGGTCGATATATCACAGTGCAGAGCACTGGCTGGAAACGACCCAGTTCAAAGATATTCAACTCAAAACTGGAATAATTGTCTAATGACAGTTGGCGACAGTTAAATTGTTCTTTAAAAATAGTTGCTATTGAGAATGCACTTAAATCACTTCCATTAATCCAAGTTTCAGTCACACACAAAAAAACCAGTGCATGTGAGGTGAAGAAGTCATTTAAAATAAAAGATTTGTTCGCAAGAGATCTCGCGTTTACCAGGGCTATCCTGATAGGTAAGACGAGGTAAGCGAAGGCGGGAGATCTGGGCATCTGACTTCGGGCCGACGAGCGTTATCAGCCCGGTGCGTAATGGATCCAGAGTACACCAGGAGCGATGACAATCCAACTCATTGTCACCTAATATCCTATGAAGATTCGTCCGGGGGCATTTAGTGAGATGATGTTTTATTTTCACAAGTATTCCACTGCGTTTACCCCAGCGTCTGTTACGGCTCCTCTGGGAAAGAGGAACTGGCCCATGCCAGAGTTCAAATGGAATGACATTTAAAAACGGAGGTGATGTCCGCTGTGCATCCTGTTCATACTGTATCAAGTTCTTTGCAACAAATCCAATATTAAGCAGTTCTTGGCAATCATACACCAGTAGAGAGTGGGTATTCTTACAAATAATTGACAAAAACAACACAAACACAAACGGGACTAGGAGCAGCAGACGGCATGCCACACACACTGGCACAATCTTGAAGTCAACTGTGGGCGGCAGATCCTTTTCCTATTTAGCGCCTAAACTCTGGAATAACCTACCTAACCTAACATTGTTCGGGAGGCAGACACACTCTTGCAGTTTAAATATAGATTAAAGACCCATCTCTTTAACCTGGCTTACACATAACACACTAATACACTTCTAATATTCAAATACGTTAAAGGATTTTAAGGCTGCATTAATTAGGTACACCGGAACCAGAAACACTTCCCATAACACCCGATGTACTTGCTACATCGTTAGAAGAATGTCATCTATGCTAATATTAGTCTGTTTCTCTCTTATTCCGAGGTCACCGTAGCCACCAGATCCAGTCTGTATCCAGATCAGATGGTCACTGCAGTCACCCGGATCCAGTACGTATCCAGCCCAGATGGTGGATCAGCACCTAGAAAGGACCTCTACAGCCCTGAATGTTAGTGGAGACCAGGACAACTAGATGAGCTCCAGATACAGATCCCCTGTAAAGACCTTGTCTCAGACGACCACCGGGTCAAGACCACAGGAACCAGTTGATTCCTCTGCACAATCTGACTTTGCTGCAGCCAGGAATTGAACTGCTGGTTTTGTCTGGCCAGAGGAGAACTGGTCCCTCTACAGACTGAGCCTGGTTTCTCCCAAGGTTTTTTCTCCATTCTGTCACCGATAGAGTTTTGGTTCCTTGCCGCTGTCGCCTCTGGCTTGCTTAGTTGGGGACATTTCATTTAGAGCGATATTGTTGACTTGATTGCAAATGATTGCACAGATACTATTTAAACTGAACCGAGCTGCATGATGACATCACTGAATTCAATGATGAACTGCCTTTAACTGTCATTTTGCATTATTGACACACTGTTTTCCTAATTAATGTTGTTCAGTTACTTTGACACAATCTGTTTTGTTTAAAGTGCTATATAAATAAAGGTGACTTGACTTGAGTTAACTTGACTTGACATATACGCGACGACCTCTTCTGGAGACGGGTGGGAATATGCAGCTTATTTGCATTTAAAGTGATACACAGTAAAACGTCTCTTTTTTAAAAGGGGTGCTATTATGATTTTTCATTTTTTTAACTTTAGTAAGCCTGTAATGTTGCTGTTTGAGCATAAAATAGATCTGCAAAGTTACAAATCTCAAAGTCCACTTCAAAAGGAGATATTTTATATAACAGAAATCACTTTTCAAAAACTAAAACGAATGACTCGTTTGGACTACAACGCATATTTTCCGGGATTTGTGATATCACAAAGATTGACGAATGGGATGAGACCTGAGCTGCACTAGAGAAGGCAACGAGTGTTATCACTATGTCAGAGACAAACTAGGCAGACAAACTTAGAGTGGTTACAATCATCCGGGTTTAAATCGTGCTCAAATTGATTTGATTTTGACGCAATATTTACACTGAAGCTCACAGGCAGGTATGGTAAGGGGCATGTCATTTCCCAACCAGGCGCCGAGTGCTGTCAATCACAACACACACTGGCCCAGCTAACCAATCACAGCACATTTCGTATTTCAGAAGGCGGGCCTTCATTTGACACGGAACTATTCAAGCCTTTCATGCCAGACTGGGGAGAGAGGTGTTGTAATAATGTAAAATATTTGAAAAATAATGTGTTTTTCGAACAATCTAGTATGAGTTCTTGCGTTACAGTTTCTGGTTGTGTCACATCTGCCGATTTATGACAAAGAAAACAAGTGCATGGACACATTTATCTATTTTAAACTTGGCCTTCAATACAAAGAAATTGTTTCCGTTCTTGCATACCAACACAGATAGTCCTATATCATCACTGAGCGGCATAAGAACAGCTTTTTCCCTCTTCTATACCCCACCTGAACAATACATAACATCCAAGGACTGTACATCTGTATATGCCTCCACAAAACTTTTAATCTGTAAAATAGCATGTTTCCACATTCAAAATTCTGTCTATTGTCTTTATATTTTTATTACCATATAGCTATTATTTTTCATTTATTGTCTGTTCTCTTTATTATTAGTGTTTTATTTCATTTTATTACACAGTAAATTTTATTTACGCAGTTAAATGGAACTGGAAATGAAGTATCCCCAACTAAGCAAGCCAGAGGCAACAGCGGCAAGGAACCAAAACTCCATCGGTGACAGAATGGAGAAAAAACCTTGGGAGAAACCATGTTCAGTCTGGGGGCCAATTCTTCTCTGGCCAGATGAAATCAGCAGTTCAATTCCAGGCTGCAGCAAAGTCACACCAGAATCAGAATCTGAATCAGAAAGAGCTTTATTGCCAAGTATGCTTGCGCATACAAGGAATTTGTTTTAGTGACAAAAGCTTCCAGTACACAGAGAGAAAAACACACAGACCAAAAAAAATAATAATAACATTTTTTTTGCAAATAAATAAATTGTATAAACAGTTGTGCTATAGATGATAATGGAATATAATTGAGTAAGATGCAGGGATGTACTAGGATGGAGGGGTAACAAATAAATATAAGGATATTGGACATTTTTATTGCATGAGTGGGGAACATTTAACTGTTCATGAGGTAGATTGCCTGGGGTAAGAAACTGTTCTTGTCCCTGACTGTCCTGGTATTTGCGGCTCTGAAACACTGGCCAGATGGCAAAAGTTCAAAGGTGGGGTAACTTGGATGTGAGGGATCCAGAGTGATTTTCTGAGCCCTTTTCCTCACTCTGGATGTATACAGTTCTTGAAGGGTGGGCAGGGGAGCACCAATAATCCTTTCAGCAGTCCGAACCCTTCTCTGTAGTCTTCTGATGTCTGATTTTGTAGCTGAACCAAACCAGAGAGTTATTGAAGTACACAGGACAGACTCAATGACGGCTGAGTAGAACTGTTTCAGCAGCTCCTGTGGCAGGTTGAACTCCCTCAGCTGGCGAAGGAACTACAACCTTTGTTGGGCCTTTTTAACAATGGAGTCAATGTGATTGTCCCATTTCAGGTTCTGAGAGATGGTGGTTCCCAGGAATCTGAATGACTCCACTGCAGCCACAGTGCTGTCAATGATGGTGAGTGAGGGGAGTGCAGGGTGATTTCTCCTGAAGTCCACTATCATCTCCACTGTTTTAAGAGTGTTCAGCTCCAGGTTGTTAAGACTGCACCAGACAGCCAGCTGCTCAACCTCTTGTCTGTAAGCAGACTCGTCACCGTCCTGGATGAGACCGATGACTGTAGTGTCGTCTGCAAACTTCAGGAGCTTGACAGAGGGGTCTTTAGAGGTGCAGTCATTTGTGTACAGGGAGAAGAGCAGTGGGGAGAGAACACAGCCCTGAGGGGCACCAGTGTTGGTGGAGCAGCTGTTGGACATGAATTTCCCCAGGCTCACTAGCTGTTGCCTATCTGTCAGAAAGCTGGTGATCCACTGACAGATAGAGCTAGGAACAGAGAGCTGGGTCAGTTTGGTCTGGAGGGCTGTTGGGATGATGGTGTTAAAAGCCGAACTAAAGTCCACAAACAGGATCCTCACATAAGTCCCTGTTTTGTCCAGATGTTGCAGGATGAAGTGCAATCCCATGTTGATTGCATCATCCACAGACCTGTTTGCTCGGTAAGAAAACTGCAGGACCAGTAAGGGTCCAGTGATGTCCTTCAGATAAGCCAGAACCAGTTTTTCAAACGACTTCATGATGACAGACGTTAGAGCCACAGGTCTGTAGTCGTTAACTCCTGTAATCTTGGGTTTCTTTGGAACGGGGATGATGGTGGAGCATTTGAAGCAGGAAGGCAAGGCAAGTTTATTTATATAGCACATTTCGTACACAATGGTAATTCAAAGTGCTTTACATAAAAGAAAGTAAAATATTCATGAAGAAAAATAATAAAAACAAAAAACAAGCAATTTTAAAACTTTGAAAATGATTTAAAAATTGACTTATTAAAAATGAATTTAAAACAGTTAAAATAGAAAATGATTTTACATAAAATACAGTGAATATGTAAGATACAGTGCAATCAGTTCGGACATCGCGCAGTGCTCATTCAATAAATGCACAGCTAAACAGATGAGTTTTGAGTCTAGGTTTAAATGTGACTAATGTTTTTGTGATGCGGTTGGAAACCAGATTGAAAATTGTCCAGGTATCCATTTGAGTTTAAGTATTTGTTCAGCTGATTAAGGACTACCTTTTCTATAATTTTGCCTATAAAGGAAGATTAGATATTGGTCTATAATTGCTCAAAATGGTGTTATCAAGATTGCTCTTTTTCAGGAGGGGCTTAACAACTGCAGTTTTCAGGGAGTTTGGAAATGTCCCGGAAAGAAGTGAGGCGTTCACCACTTCTAAGAGGTCTGCTTCTAAACAGTTAAGCTTTTTAGATTTGGTGTGGGAAGTGTGTCAAGATAGCAGGTTGACGATTTTAGGTGCTACACTATTTATTCCAAAATTTTGCTATCAATTGCTTGAAAAATAGACATAGTATCTTTTTGATATTGCAGCCAAATCTGTCTGACCTTTGCATTACTTGAGGATGTGCTAGTCTCCTTCCTGATATTGATGATCTTCTCAGAAAAGAAGGAAGCAAACTCATTGCATTTGCTGTTTGAGAGCATTCACTGGGAATCTGACTTGGGGGGTTTGTCAGTCTCTCAACAGTGGCAAAAAGAGTATGAGTGTTGTTTAAGTTACTGTTTATAAGGTTTGAGAAGAAATTCTGTCAAGCTGTGGCTAGTTTCACATTAAAAGCATGAAGGCTGTCTTTTAGCCTCCCCTGGCCTACACCAACTTCACTGCACAACACCCTGATTACATGGCTGGTGTGACCAATGCACAAAAGAGCTGGTCAAAGCGCTTGTCATGCCACATATGAAGAGGCACTTGGAGGGCACACCCCACCTTCAATACCATATTACAGAGGCAATGACAAGATGTGGGATAAAAAAAAAAAAAAACAGCCACCACCCAGCCACATCAGACAGGAGAGTCAATTGAAGAGGAAGAGGTGCAGGATCTGCCCAGCTGCCAAAAACAGACAAGTCAGCAGCTGGCGTTCAGTGTCAGGCCTGTTTGCAAGGAGCACAAACCTGTAGTTGTCATTTGTGAAGCATGTGAGCACTGAGATGGCAATTTGAGACAGCTCTGTACCTGTGTTATTTTATATTGTTAGTTTTGTTTTCAACTATTTGGTCACATTCATTACAATTCACTACATTTGCACTACAGACAGTTCGATTTCAGTGTTATCGGTTATCAGTGATGCGTATGTTATGTGTGACAAAGAGGCACATAAACATATTTAAAGTGTTAAATGTGTTGGGCTAAATAACTGCTAAAATAATAAGGGGGGGGGGGGGGGGGTGCTTGTAGTGGCCATTGTAAAAAGATATTTTGAATATTCATGGATCATGGAATTTATCAGGGAACATTAAATGCTGAAATTAACTGATTTAAAAAGATAAAACAAAAACTGCCCAGCGAAGTATGAAATAACAGAATCTTTATCACATTCTGAGAAATACACTATAATTATGCTTAAAATTAAAAGAAAAACACTTAGCTGCATACCTATAAATGAATTAAATTAAAAATAAATTACAATATTTTGATAAAACAGTTATGAAATGCCACAGATTAAATGTTATAATGTTTAAGAGTTGGAATCCATTAATAGCCTATAACGTCTATACAATGGCAATGCTAAGAGTTTACATGCTCTGCTATATAACCCCCCACAATATGGTTCTACCTTCTGGATATTTTCTCAACTAGAGAGAATGAGTAAAAGGAGCCGTTGAAATTCTTCATTAGTCATGTGCTTCCTCATATCAATCAATCCAGGCCATGTTTTAACAGACCGAACCAGTTCAACACTATTGTTACCCTCCTCCTTCCCTGAGAGTTTTCGAAATATGAGCAAATGATAAATAGCATAACCCCAAAAAGATAACTGCGTCATGGATCATATTTTTAATATGTTCTGAGATAGCATGTGAATGTTTAATGTGTGAGATAATATATGCCACAGATGCATTTCCGTGTTTTTATCAGGGATTGTTGTCATATGATGCCTCGTGTCCTCCAACAACTTTCGCTTTCGTTACTTTCAACTCAAAACAGTCGAGCAGGTTTAATCGTGCAGTCCAGACGTCGACAGCTTACACTTTACACAGCTCACGCTTTTCGGTAAGTACAACATTATTTGACCTTTTATTTGCTCTTTAATGTGTCAATATTACTGTCGACAGAGACCTAAGTAACAATCTGGAACTGCGCCGTGAATTTATAGCCTGTTATTTTGGACAAACCTCTTAAGTCTGCAGTCCAAAGAATAAGCTAAATGAGAACAAATATGTGTGAAGAGGACCATTCGTCTTCAAGACCGATCAAATTGAAATGAAATCTTTAGAAGTGTGTGTGTTTTGTACGAAACGAAAATGAAACTAAACACATTTCTCTTCAGTCGCTTAAGACAACATAACTAGCGTAGGTAGGCTACATATAAATTACTGACAGATCGAGCAATTGACCACTTTATGATTTAACATCGACACTTTAGTGTTAATTTTAAGGCTAGCTGTCTGATGTTCGCATATTTTTCTCTCTCTCTCTTGGCGTTGAGCAGGATTTCAAAGTAAGCTACTGTCTTTTACGTTTGAACAATAACGATTTGCTTTAGCATTTGGAGCATTTACAATTTTTGGATCTTACTCAAGCACTGCTTAACTATTTGGAGCATTTACATTTGTTTACAAACTTAAAAAACGCGCAGTTGTAGCTAATATTTATTCGGATATTATTAGCTAGTAATCAAAGCTGAAGTTTTCTTTCAGTTGCTGTTTGGAGCTTTTCTCGCAGTCATGTCACAGACAGACGAGCCAATGGACTGTGAGGATTCTGTAAGTCACAGTAGCTTTAGTAGCCTATTTGTAATCATAAATAACCCTTATCAATGCAAATTGGATATCTCAATTAACAAACTGGGTTTTCAGAGAAAGTTTAAAGATCTCATCTGCATTCACTTCTGCTTTTGCTTGTTCACTAGATAATCTAGTCATTTCTTTTACTAAACCTGTATTGTGTGCCATACATGCATATTGTTGGTTCTATGGCAGATTGCTTCTGATATTCTTAATTTGTCAGTCTGCTAAATAAATAAATGAAAATGTAAATGTTTAGATCAAAAGCACTTGACAGCTAAAAAGTAAATTTTAAGCATACCTGTTTAAACAGAGTATATCAAAATAGGTTACTCAGATGTTAATCACAAAGCAAAACATGCTTTTAGACATTTTCATCACATATAAAGTGTTGAAGTAACTATATATGAAAACTAAGGCATGTACTTCTTAAATCTTCTCATTTTCATTTTTATTTCTGGAACTATGTAATGTGACGACTTTTACAAGATTATAAATGTATTTAGCTTAAACTTTTAATTAGACAAATAGATCTTCATTGTTACATAGACACAATATTGAAAACAAAGGAAGTTTAAATTTAAACCCTTTTAATGTACTGTAGGTATGCAATATAAAATTGTAACATTTTTACAAACAAGTAAATCTGTCAATAATCTATGTGGCAGTGATTCATGCACTATTTGTTTGTAAACATGTCAATTAAAAAGCAACATATTATTCTTCCCTAAATACCATCTTGGTCATTTTTCTTGGTCAGCGGCCATTAAATAGCAAAATACATATATGATTTACTGAGAATGGTTGTTATTGGTTTGTGGCAAGTAAGAATAAATGACCATGGCTATCATTGTTTTTGTTGATGATAATATTAGGGAAATCCGCCGTCCACCAATTTGCCAATCAATGCTGTTCAAGTTATGGATGTAGATCAGGATTCGGATGATCAGGTGAGTCACATCAAGTGAAGAAAAAAAAATAACATATATATAATCTGTCAGTCTGAACGATTTTATGAGGTGGAAATTGTTTTGTGACTGTATGATGTTTTTAGAAAAAGTATGTATGAAGCCCCTCCCCTAAGCTCAACTGTCACTGGGGCATAAGCAGATAATAAGAAATTGTACAAGTTCATATATATTAGCCACCAATTTGCCAAAGAATAAAATAGTTACTAACTTGAGATTGTGTGCAAAAGATACAGCAGCATAAACAAATCTGCTCTAATCTGCTGTTTGTTATATTCATTTTGTTTATACTGTTTTCTGTTAGTATCGCATGCCCTGATAAACTGTAGATCTAAATTCAATAATTGAAAATGTCATATCTTTATTTTATAAAGAGCCAGCATTGGCAGTTCACAAGCTCATGAAATGTTTGAGCCCTAATCTCATTCCCGTCTCTCTTCACATACACCTTTACCTGTAGTTCAAACAGAAGTCATGGGTTTGATTCTCAGGGAATGCAAGGATTGATCAAATGTGTACCTTGAATGCAAATTGCTTTGGATGAGAATATTTGCAAAATGCATAAATCTAAAAGGTCATATAAAAACTTTCATATAAACAAAATAATCAATAAAATTTGTTTTTGATTCCCAAGTATCTCTTGAGCAATGTAAATTAAACAAAAATATTTTATCTAGAGCAGGGGTCGGCAACCTACGGCATACAGGTCGGCAGACAGGGCTGCATTAACAATTGGGCTATGCGGGGCTGAAGCTCCGGGGCCCGAGCAAGGAGGGGGCCCGTGATTGGCTGTGGAGTAGATTGATTTTACTTTTGAACGAACTGTGCACGTAGCCTATCTATTAGTTGATCGCTGCGCCTAATGTCTGCATTCACCTCTCTTTATTCGTTCTGGTGTAATCTAGAAATGGTCATACAAAGAACAATCTTCGATAAGTAAAAATGTCAACCATTCAAAAAAATAAAAGATAAAATAAATAAATAAATAGTCAGAGAAAAAAATGAGGAGAGAGGGGAAAACATGAGTTAGTCACTATAATCCACAGCTATTTTATTTTACTAAAGCTGATGAGGGAGTGGGAGTTGTGGAACCGCAAATGGACCGGACACATGGAGCAGATAAAAACACAGCGTCAGCATCCCCACAGATTTTAGGTTAGTTTGATTATTAACTTGATATATGTATATTGCTTTTTGTGTTTGAGCAAACTCTGTAGGCCTAATATTCATTTTGTGCGTCATTATGTAAGCTTTTCATTTAAACACATTTTAAGCATTGTGGTTTAAAAACTAATTTAACTGTTCAGGGACATTATGCAGTGAGACAGAATTCATTTTGGCAAATGCGCACATTAAGACAGTTTCTGATTGGCTTGGAGCGCACTTGCTCGTCTGCGCCTGACTAAACTAAGAGCTATTTTTCACGCCTTGTGTTGAAACATTTGAATACACATAGTTACGTGTCTCCTTGTCAACACAGTCATTTGTGACTTAAATGACCGTTATTAGTTAAAGATAAGGCATGTGCACTAGTCGGCTATTATGAGATCCTGGCATTATAGGATGAGATTTTAAAGGGATACAGTTCACCCAAAAATTAAAATACTGTCATCATTTACTCAACTTCAAGTTGTTCTGAACCTGTATGAATTTCTTTGTTCTCCTCAACATAAAAGAAGATATTTTGAAGAATATTCGTAACCACCAGAAGGTTTCTGGTCCCTGTTGACTCCAATAGGTTTTTTTTTTCATACTATGGAAGTCATGGGGGCACAGAAACTATTTGGTTACCAGTATTGTTCCAAATACACTGCTCAAAAAAATTAAAGGAACACTTTTTAATCAGAGTATAGCATCAATATATTGATATGGATATTGATCTGGTCAGTTACGTAGCAGAGGGGGTTGTTAATTCATTTCAGCTGCTTTGGTGTTAATAAAATTAACAACAGGTGCACTAGATGGGCAACCATAAGAAAACCCCCAAAACAGGAATGGTTTTACAGGTGGAGGCCACTGACATTTTTTTCCCTACTCTTCTTTTCTGATTGTTTTTCACTAGTTTTACATTTGGCTAGGGTCAGTGTCACTACTGATTGCATGGAGGCGATACCTGGACCCTACATAGGTTGCACAGGCAGTCCAACTCCTCCAGGATGGCGCATCAATATGTTCCATTAGCAGAAGGTTTGCTGTGTCTCCCAGCACAGTCTCAAGAGCATGTAGGAGACAGGCAGTTACTCTAGGAGAGCTGGACAGGGCAGTAGAAGGTCCTTAACCCATCAGCAGGACCTGTATCTGCTCCTTTGTGTGCAAGGAGGGACAGGATGAGCACTGCCAGAGCCCTACAAAATGACCTCCAGCAGGCCACTGGTGTGAATGCCTCTGAGAAAACAGTCAGAAACAGACTTAATGAGGGTGGCCTGAGGGCCTGACGTCCTCTAGTGGACTCTGTGCTCACTGCCTGGCACCGTGTAGCTTGATTGGCATTTGCCACTGAACACCGGAATTGGCAGGTCCGCCTCTGGCGCGCTGTGCTTTTCACAGACGAGAGCAGGTTCACCCTGAGCACATGTGACAGATGTAAAAGGATCTAAAAAAGTGGTGGAGAATGTTATGCTGCCTGTAACATTGTTCAGCATGACCGGTTTAGTGGTGGGTCAGTGATGGTCTGGGAAGGCATATCCATGGAGGAACACGGAGACCCCTACAGGCTAGACAATGGCACACTTACTGCTATTAGGTATCGGGATGGAATCCTTGGACCCGTTGTCAGACCCTACGCTGGTGCATTGGGTCCTTGTTCCTCCTGGTGCACGACAATGCCCGGCCTCATGTGGCGAGAGAGTATGCAGTCAGTTCCAGGAGGATGAAGGAATTGATACCACTGAATGTCCCCCACGCTCGGCTGACCTAAATCCAATAGAACACCTCTGGGACATTATGTTTCAGTCCAATTGACGTCGCCAGGTTGCACCTCAGACTGTCCAGGAGCTCAGTGATGCCCTGGTCCAGATCTGGGAGGGAATACCCGAGGACACCATTCTTCGTCTCATTAGGAGCGTGCCCTGACGTTGTCAGGTATGCATACAAGCAAGTGGGGGCCATACAAACTACTGAGTACCATTTTGAGTTGCTGCAATGAAATTTCAGCTTAATGGACTAGCCTGCTGCATCCTTTTTTCACTTTAATTTTGAGTGTCTTTGAATTCAGCCCCCTGTAGGTTGATAATTTTAATTTACATTAAACAATGTGGCATCTTTTTATTCCTAACACATTACCCAGTCTATATCAGAATAGATATCCTGCATGATATTTTTCACCATTGAGATCTGATGTGTTTTCAAAGTGTTCCTTTAATTTTTTTGAGCAGTGTATATACGTTTGCATTCAACAGCAGAAGGAAACTCATACAGGTTTAGAACAACAACAACATAACTTTAATTTTTGGGTGAACTATTCCTCCAAAGCAGCCTAATATAGCTGCTGTTGCCATTTGTGCCAATAATGTAAATTAAACATTAGAAAGAAAATCACTCACTGTTCTTGACCGAATCACTTTTGTAAAATAATGTATATTGAATTTATACAGTGAAGACTATTCAGTCTATTTGTAGTCTATTTATTTTATAAAATATAATATTTCTTATTCAGTGCTTTAAGTGTTTGTAGGTCAATTTCTTTGTTCTGTTTTAATTCATCACTGTTTACTTGTCTTCAGTAAGTTTGTTTTTAGGTAGGCTAGTATTTTTATTATTATTATTATTTTTTCTTTTTTGAGATATGGGAATTGGAAAAAAGAATTATGAAATTGCAATGCATCAAAATTTTTGATCGGATAAAAATACTATTTTAAGCTATATTTACAGTATATATACATATCATTATTGTGATGGGGGCCCTGCAGTAAGTCATAGCCCCAGGGCCCAGTGAGGT